>NC_048596.1:108853400-109073400 GCF_003668045.3 Cricetulus griseus | reverse complement strand
TTTGGGGACAGCATGTGACAATGTCTATTTGGTGGACACTCTGTTCTCAACCCTTCTGAGGTCTTGATGGAGAAGGGAGCCTGCCCTGGCCAGCATCTGGGCACATCATTTTTTCCTCATAAAGAACAGAGACAAACCTTCCTGGAGCCAGGACAGCTGTTTTTGAAATCATTCTCATAGAATTGAAAAGCCTCACGCAAATCCAGGAGCCAGGTTCTCAATTCTACCAGGGAGGCGGGTGTTGGGTGGGGGCGTCTCATAGCTCAAGAGAAACTTCTGTTTCTTTACTCCAACAGTCTTACATTTTCTGGAACAATCTTTGGGCCCCTGATTTCCTGGAAGACACTATCTTCGGGCAGCTCCTCTGATGCTGCATGGAACCCCCCCAAGCATGGGGGGGGCACCCTCAATCTCACAGCTGTGTGAACTGCCTCAGCCTGCTAATGGCAAAAACCATGCTGGCACTCCCAAGAGTCTCCCCAGTTAATCCCCACAGTGGTTCTGGGAGGCAAATATTTTTCATTCCTGTTGTATCTTTGAGGAATCAGGCCTTAGGGAGATCATATCAGCAGTCCATAGCTGAACTATTATTTAAATTCTGGTTCTGAGGATACACTTACAGCTAAAATATCCACAAGTACCAGAAGCAGCCATTAAGTTTTGCCATTGTCAAAACTTGGGGAGAGGAAAGGAAGAAAACACAGGCACAAACAGAACCCTAATAAGTCTGGGGCCGTAATAATGCTAATTTTAGACCTTAACTGTAATAGCATATGTGTTGTGGTTGGTGGCAACAGGAAAGGACTGAACAGGAAATACCATGACCCAGATTCTGGCTAATGAGCAAGATTAACAAATACCAGAGCTGGCTCTGCTTCTAAGGCTGTCCTCCAAGACCCATCTCCCCTCTGAGAGCTTTTCTGAGAAACCGTATGCTTTCTAGAACAATCCTTTGCTCTATGCTCCACTGCCTTTTGTCATAGCTTGGTGACAGCCCTCCCTTATCACAGTGGCATTATTATATTCCCTAGCTGGTTGAGCACCGTGAGCACTGTGTCTTTGTACCCAGGACCTCGAACACTGCCTAGCAAAGTCTCAAGTCAGTGTTGCTGCTCAATAAATCATACCCTTTTCCTAGTCTTAGCTTCTCAGTTTTCATCAGTATCTCATTTCCTTTACATCCTGTCTTGGCTGGAACTGGTTCTCTTATTGGCTGCTTAGCATATAAACCCCCTTCTCATATCTGGGGAAACTGCTATTTTACGACCCAGGATGAGAGAGTGTGCCATCTACTTATGGAAATTGGAGGAGGCCAGTCGCCCTTTTGGATCCATAGCAGTTGGAGCAAAAGACCTAATCTCACCAAAGACTCCAAATTTGAAGTAGAATGACCTAAAAATCTTGGAAAGTTTAGAATTTGTGCTAGTGGTGAAGTATAAAGAGTATTCTAACTAGCATGTTTCTGTGGTGTTCTTACCCGTGTTTCCTGGTTGTCATTTCAGTATTCTGTCTTTTCTGAGACCTTCAAGGTACCCTCCAGTGAACTTCTTCTATTTTGATTACATTAGTCAGAACTAGTTTCTGGAGTTTTTTTTGTTTGTTTGTTTGGTTAGTTGGCTTTGAGTTTTTTGTTTGTTTTGTTTTTTTGTATGCGTGTTTGTTTTTTATAACTAAAAGGCATGGCTGCTAATTTTGGTGACCCCAAAATACTTGGTCTTAGATAATGGGGAGCCAAAAGTCAACAAATAATTTACTCCTGATCCAAATCTAAGACAGAGATAAGGGATGACCATCTCCTTTGCTGCACTCTTATCTTTTCAGACTCACTCCCAAAACCCTAACTGCAGTGGGCATGGCAGCAGGCAAGAAAAAAAGATTTGAAGATTGGAAAAGTAAAGCTTAATAAATCTTCTCTGAGGTTACCATTCTAGTGGGAGAGGCCTCCAAATTGCCTAATTTTCAAACCTCCTGATTTCCTCCCTAATGAGTTTTATAGCAAAAATAATACTAAATGATTAATTTGTATTGACTTAATAAATTTACCCACAAATATTCTCTAACCACCAATTATGTGACTTTTATCAGGATCTACTGAGGTTTTGTTGTTGTTGTTGTTGTTGTTTTTCCTGTAGCTATGGAGCCTGTCTTGGAGTCCTCTCTGTAGACCAGGCTGGCCTTGAACTCACAGGGATTAGCCTGCCTCTGCCTCCTAAGTGTTGGGATTACAGGTATTCGCCACCAACGCCCAGCTATGTGTTTTCTAGAAAGTGCTCTAAGTGTGATTATTGGGATGGTCAATCTCAGTTGTCAACTTGAGATCTAAGATCATGCTGCCAGGCATAATGGGAGGGATTACCCTGATTAGATGAACTGAGGTGGGAATAGGCACGATGTGAGGGACTAGGGGAAGTTTAGGCCTACCAGGCCAAGAGATGGGCCAACCTGGGGTCTACCTGGCACTGTCAGAGGTCCTGGTCCTGCCTAGCAATGAGGGGTGACTATTTGAAACTGCCTGAAGCGTAGCAACAGACACTATTAGAGGTCCTGATCATGCCTAGCAATGAGGGGTGGCCACTCTTTGTCACCGAATTTTAATGCCTGGGTGCTGGGAGGCTTTATAAGGTTCTTCCCATTGCTAAATAAAGGAGTCTCCTGTTTTTCCTTTATCTGACTCCTGGTGTCTGTGTTGTTGATATGGTGCCCTCTCACCCCCTTCATCCCCCCCCCCTCCAAGCTGTTAGGACCCAGCAACAAGGTATTACTGTGATTAGATGAATTGAGGTGGGAATAGGCATGATGGGAAGGATTACTTTGACTAGATTAATTGAGGTGGGAAGACCCACCCACTGTGAAACTGGTTTGGGGAGTACTTTAGAAGAGTTTGGAGGAACAGGTGATAAAAATTCTAGTTTTGTGAACAGAGATTAATAGGCAATTGTCCTGAGAGCTCAGAAGAGAGAATGCTGTTGGAAATGTGGAAGAGGACCTATGCTCACACCCGGCTGTAACTCCAATTCTAGGGAATCCAAAACCCTCCATAATGCACAGGCTACATGCAGGCAAAACACCGAAGCACATAAAATTAAAAGGAGGAGAAGAAAATGAGAAATGTGGACAGTAGCGATTGCACTTAATGAAGTTTCAGAAGAGACAAATCTCTGTAGGGAATTGGAGCACATATCTCTGCAGAGGCCACGACATTTATCTCTACTTTGTCAGTGTCCTGAAACTTAATGGGAAGCCAACTTTAAAAATGGCAGAGTGAAAAAAAAAATGGCAGAGTAATTTGGTGGGGGAAATTCCATTAAAGGAGAGCATTTGAGATGTGGCACCATTATTTTTGGATACTTTTAGCCAGATTTCCAGCAAGATTCAGGAGCAAAAAGTTTAGGAAAGTTTGAAAAGTGTGTGCTCTCATTGGGAAAGTAAGTAGTTGAAGTAAAGGTGTGGTATTACAGAGGTTAGTGCCTTTAAAAATAACAAAAGGAAGAGGAGGAGAAGGAAAAAACACTTTTCATGGGAATATAGGAAAGATACTTTGAAGGCATCTGAAGGATTGGCCAGATCCCAACCATCTCAAGTTTTAGGGAGTAAAGTTGTAAAATTGTGAATTCATTTGAAAGAGAGATCTTTGGGGTATATTGCTCCACAGGGTCATGAAAGGGAATGCTTTACTGACTTTAGCTGCCTAAGGGGGCAAAAGCAGAATGCTGTGATATTGGATATGAAATACCCCTCGAAAAGGCTGGTACACACCTGTAATGACAGTACTCAAGAGGTGGTGGCAGGAGAGTCACAAGTTCAAAACCAGTTTGGACTGCCTGAGGGTTTGTTTTATTTTTTTCCCACTATTCTTACTTGCAAAAGAATGTCTGGTCCCCATTTTGGGATGTTCTCAAAACTAAAGGTGAGACCTAGCCTGAGGAGGTAGGTCTTTGGCGATATATTATCCCTGACCTGCCTCTTCTCTACTTCCCGCTTGCCTTTCTACTTCCTGGCCACTTCCATGTGTAGTGTTCTGCTCTACCATGCTCTACCCATATTGCTAGACTGAGTATGAGAGTCATCCATATAAAAACCGTGCTAGACTGCTTGTAACCAAACTAAAAGGTGTGACTTGTTCCTTGCATGTGGTATGTGTAGCCAGTGTCTTAACATACCCTCTTAGCCCACACCTCCATATGCTGAGGACAGCCTACTGAGAGTACATGTTGACTCTGCCTGAAGAGCGTGCTTGGCTGTTATACCAGAGAACTGGGGATGCCAGAGCAGACATCTTGAAAACCAGCCCTGAAACAATGATACCAATGAGACTAGTAGAGAAATGGCCTCATCTCCTGCTGCAAATAACTCTGAGCTCTATTGTTAAACGTCTTCCCAAAAATTCCCAGTGGGATTCAGCTTCACGTACCCTCGGTGGTGACCTGCTTGATAGTACACAATATCTAGTAACCCTTCCCTTCTCTGCCTCACATTCCTACTTGCTAACTGTTTTTTTTTTTTTTTTTTTCTGGGATCACCTCCAAAATAAACTACTCACAGTTAAGTTCTGTTCCCACGGTCTGCTCCTAGGGATTCCAACTAAGATACCAGGTGCACTTGGGGGAAATTATTCAAATCAAGTCCTGCAAAAGAAAGATGGTATTACTTTTCTCCCAGAGACACATTCATGAGACAGCTTAGCCTAACTTCTGACATATAACCAGTCTGGTGCTGGATGCTGGTATGTCTGGAGCACTTTTGGGTTTAGAGTGCTTCCCACATACTGTTTCACTTCTTGTTTCTCAGAGAAGCTATGTTGACCTGTCTTCATCTCTATTCCAACCTCAGCTCTAGTGGCCACACCACACTTCCTGCCTGGCTCCATGCCAGATGCTATTCTTTATTTTAGTTCTGTTCACTCATTGGGACATCTCTGAAATTGACCCATCTCTCACACATTTGTAGTCAAGCATATAATAGTCTCATTGCCTCCATATAGTTCTTTCTTTTGCTTGTCAAGTCTCCACTCAGGTTTATCTCTTCTGCAAGACTTTTCCATTCTCCCTCCTTTTTCTTTTCTGTCTATATTACACAAATACACACACCGAGGGCACACAGAAGGACACCTAACACAGGTATGTTTTTCTTTTTCAATGCATATCACCTAGGACCGTCATTGTGTGCTTTCTTACATCTTTCCTCTTTCATGAGAATGAAAATATCTGTCTACAGCAGAAACTGTATCTTATTTCTGTATTTCTGATGCATATCTTAGCACACAACTTTTAAAATTGTAAAATAGTTTTTTAGCCAGGCAGTGGTGGTGCACGTATTTAATACCAGTATTGGCAGGCAGAGACAGGTGGATCTATGAGTTTGAGACCAGCCTGGTTTATAAAGTGAATTCCAGGACAGCCAGGGTTACACAGAGAAACCCTGCCTTGAAAAACAAACATACAAAATACAAAGTCATTTTTAAAATTAAGTAAATATTAAAAACTCCATTGAATCAGAAGAATTATTCCTATGTTTTCAGTTGAGGAAACAGGATCAACTTTAACTGACTGTATTCAGTTTAATGCAACTACTAGGTGGTAGATAAAGGCCTCAGAACTGACCATTAGACTTCGAAGCTGGGCATTTCTTCCACTGTATTATAGTTGTGAGCACTTTGTGCTAGAGATGCCCTGACATCCTTTTCTTAGAAAATCATCTATGTACAACCTTAGAAGGAAGGTAGGTTTCCATCCCAAATGACTGAGTCTCCAGCCATGGTTGATGGCTGAGGAGGAAGCCAAGTCAGCACTTAACTGAGAATCTGAAGAGATGATCAGCTGACCACAGGCCCCGATCCTCTAATGTGACAGAGAATGGGGCCACTGACCCTGATATTCTGGAGTTTCTGTTTGGAGGTCATGTGATTTGATAAGCTATAAGAGTGGATCTAGGGGCTGGTGAGACAGTTCAGTAGTTACAATTACTTGCTCTTATAGAGGACCTGGGTTAAGTTACCAGAACCCACATGTGAATTAGACTTTTACTTCTGGCGACCAACCAGCTCCTAAATTACAACATAGAGACATATTATTAGTTATGAATGCTCAACCTAGCTTAAGCTTGTTTCTTGGTAGCTCTTTTGTTGTTATTTTTCTTTTTTTTGTTTTTTGTTTTTGTTTTTGTTTTTCGAGACAGAGTTTCTCTGTGTAGCTTTGGAGCCTATCCTGGCACTCACTCTGGAGACCAGGCTGGCCTTGAACTCACAGAGATCCTCTTGCCTCTTCCTCCCGGGTGCTGGGATTAAAGGCGTGCACCATCTACGCACGGCTCTCTTGCTAGCTATTATAACTTAACCTGTTTCTCTTCATCTACATTTTGCCTCAGAGTTTTTTCTTTTGCCTTTCTTTCATTCTGTATGTCCTGCTTTCCTGTTTCTCCTGTCTGTCTGTCTGGCAGTTGCCTGGATTCTGGCCCTGGGTGTGTCTCTCTCTTTCTCCCTCATTCTCTTCTCCCTCTTCTTATTTCTTATCTCTCCTCCTACTTATTCTCTCTGCCCAACAGCCCCCATTCCCATCCCTCTCCTGCCTAACTATTGGCCATTCAGCTTTTTATTAGACCAACCAGGTGCCTTAGGCAGGCAAGGGAAAATAGCAACACATTTTTACATTATTAAACAAATGCAGCATAAGCAAGTATAACACGCCTTCATATAGTTAAAGTAATATTCCACAGCATAAACAAATGTAACACATCTTTGCCTAGTTAAAATAATATTTCACAACACACATGGTGTCTTACAACTTCTATAACTCCAGTTTCAGGGGCTCCAATGACCTCTGATGTCAGTGGCGGGAAGGGGGGAGTACACAAGCACACACATAATACACATTCATGAGTGCAAGCAAACACACACATAAAATAAATAAATCTTAAAAAAATATAGAAGAGTGGATCTAACTTGGAAAACACAGAGTCCATTAACTATTGACAAATTAATTCCACAGGGCCCCCATTCTTAATGGCCCATTTCCTTTTCAACTAATTCAGTTCATTTTTCTGTCCCAAATCTATATAGAGCTGTGATCCTCACTCAAGAACATCTCCGTAATTATGTTCGCAATCCATTTCCTCATATTCTACCTGCAATGAAGGTAATTGCCTACGAATGTCACAGGTTGGTTTCTTTGGAAAGAGATACTGAGGGAAACAGGATTGGGTATATGTTAGGGATCAATATGTGTGAAGGAGAAAGGGAGGAAGTGGAGTGCAGAGAGAAGGAAGTGGAACTTCACAGAGGGCCTGAGGGAGCCTCCATTCAAGCAAAGGCTCTGAAGCATGTGCTGTCCCCAGAGCATCCCAACTGGATCTTTTTACCTGAACCCCACTGGACATAGATGCTTGGGAATCACTCAGTCTAGGGCAAACTGATTTCCTGCAGCTGAGACAATCCAGAAGGAACGGAGAGCTGTAGGCTGTCTTCTGACCGTACCCTATATTTGGACAGCAAATCCTTCCTAGAGGGGCAGCCCTGCTTATCTCCTTGACTGTGGCACCAGTGACAGGGTGCCATGATTTTTCATTCTGAACATTTCATCTAGCCACCTAGAATGTCTGCTGCAAGTCACACATCAGGTTATTGCCAAGCCACACACTAAACAAAATTGTTCTACGTTTCAATTAAGATCTTGATCTGAAGTGATCCAAGAGGCCAGGAAAGGCATTATCTCCCTTTCCTTCTGTTCCAGTTCAGTCTCTTTCTTTGGTTTTTGGTTATTGAAGAAAGTATTTTCCTACACACTAAGTATGGTCTGTTAGCAATAAATCAGTTTCTTCATTCTCTGGAACTGCTTCTTCTGTGTCCTTTGTCAACCCTACTTCTCTACCAAGGTGCTCAGTTTTAGGAGTAGAAACCAAGTGTCATGGAAAATATACTGCTCCCGAGTTTTGCTTTTCTATGGGAAGCAGTATATGTCAGCATTCTGCCAGAAAACATGGTAGATAAGGAATCCTAGTCACATTTGTATTAGTCAGGGTTCTCTAGGCTCGTCTGTATGCAACTGTGTGTGTGTGTGTGTGTGTGTGTGTGTGTGTGTGTGTGTGTGTGTGTGTGAGAGAGAGAGAGAGAGAGAGAGAGAGAGAGAGAGAGAGAGAGAGAGAGAGACAGACAGACAGACAGTCAGACAGACAGACAGACAGACAGACAGACACAGACACAGACTCAGACACAGACAAGGAGAGACAGGGAGACGTTTTGTTTTAATTTTTTTCAGTTTATCATATTTTATGTGCATGGGTGTTTTTCCTGCATGTATATCTGTAGACCATATGTATGCCTGGTGCCAGAGTTCATCAGATCCCTCAAGACTAGAGTTACAGGTTGTGAGCCATCATGTGGGTACTGGAAATTAAACTCAGGTCCCCTGAAAGAACAGTCAGTGCTCTTAACCACTGAGCCATCTCTCCATCCTCCAGAACTAACTTAGACTGTATGCTGACAAGGCAGGAGTCTGCAGGATAGCCTGCCAGCTGCAGAGCCAGGAGAGAGCCAGTGCTGCAATTCAAGTCTGGAGGTTATCTGCTGAGATTTCTTTCTTGCTCAGGGGAAGCTAGTGTTTTGTTCTATTGGTTGAATAAGGCCCACTACACCATGACCTTCTTTTACTCAGAGTCCACGAATGTAAATGTTAATTGCCTCCAAAATGTTCTCAAAGAAACATTTAAAATCATGTTTGAGCAAATATCTGGGCCCTGTGACCCAGAAAATCTGACAAAGTTAACCATTGTAATAATATAAGTTGAATATTTCACAACCTCAGTTTATAGCAGAATTCCAAACTAGTTGAGTGAGTGCCAGTTGCTGGGAGACCCACTGCACCAAAGGCCTGTATGGTACTGAGCCTAACAATACATCAAGCATCAAAGGAGATAAAAGGAATTCCAGGAAAGATGGAACCACCAGGCAGACAGAAACATTAGAATTAGAAGACTAGTTTGGCAAACGCAGACTCTGACCTTAATGGTTTCCTTCTGTTTCATAGAAAAGAAAAAGGGAAATTCAGAAACCAGACTTTGTTCTTTCAGACAGACTTGGTAGAGCAGAATTGCAAAAGCAGACCTTTGGGGCTAGGGTGCTTCTCCTCATCACTCCCTGGCATGGGTAACTGAGACACTGGTTTCTGGGGGGACATGACCCTTGCTAAGTTCTGAAATTCTAGATCCCTGAATGCATCCCTTGAATGGCTTTAGATGTAAGGATCCATTCCCACACTATCATATGTTCCTTGTATTGAGCTCTATTTCCTGAATAGAAGTGTGTAGGCTCAGTAAGACTGGTGTTGCAAACTGTATTGGCTGGTTTTGCATCACTGAAGTCACATTTCCGGCAAAACAAGTTAAGGGAGGAACAAATTAAGGGAGAAGGAGCTGGCTTTGGCTCACTGTTTCAGAGGGTTTGCAGTCTAGTACAGCAGTAACAGCATGGAAGAAACAGCTCCCTCTATGGCAGTGGGAGAGCACAGCACAGTGGGCTGGGGAGCAGGCCAAAAGCCTGCCTGTAGTGACTTCTGTCATTGCTTGAAGGTTCTAAAGCCTTCCAAAACAGCACCCTCAGCTGAGGAACAAGCATGAACCTGTAGGGATGTTTCAGACTCAAAGCATAATAATAATAATAATAATAATAATAATAATAATAATAATAATAATAATGCTAGATACATTTTGGAGAAAGAGACAATAAATTGAGGAATCTCATCCTGTGTAGGCATAGAAAAGACTTTTTTATTTTTTGAGACTAGATCTCACCATGTAGATCAGGCTAGCCCAAGTTCTGGTAAAGATGTTTTAAAAGCAAAACTGAACTTCTTACTATAATTAAAAACCATTTCACAAACTTGTTTTATACATTCAGAGAGTTGCATCATGGCATAGAGTTATTTAAATGAATTCTGTGCCTCTGAGGGGGACACCAACAGACTAGGAGACAAAACTATATTCTACTTAAATACAACAGAACCATCCACAGAGCTTGTCCGTGGTGCCTGTGTTTAGAGATCCCTCATAGATGGGATCTGAGAGAGGGAACAGCTGAGCAGTAAGTCTCTCTTGGTCCCATCCCACATCCCTGAAGCTTCCTCTGTGGTATCTGGAGTTGTCCCAATAGCTCAGCAGCAAGGTCCTCACTGGTCACCCTCTACAGCCCGTGGGTCACATGCAGGTAAGCAATAACTGCCCTTGCTCTTTCTTCTTTCTTGCCCCAGATTCCCTGGTCCAGGTGAGCCATGCCTGTTTCAAGCAGAGATTTGCTCTGTATGAGCCACCTCTCTTCCAGTCAGCTGACTAATGGTTTTCTATCTTTACTATAAAACAACCTAGAAAAGTCTGTAGTTCACTGAGAATCCCTCTGAGTCATATCTTAGAGAAAAAAAAAAACTCTGCAGGTCATCCTATGTGATTTTAAAAAGGGCCTCTTGCTTTCAGGTCAGAGGAACAGCCTCATCTTTTTGTTGATGCTGTTTTTGAGACGTGTGTGTGTGTGTGTGTGTGTGTGTGTGTGTGTGTGTGTGTGTGTGTGTGTGTTTAGCCTTAGCTGTCCTGGAACTTTCTCTGTAGACTAGACTAGCCTCAAACTCACAGAGATATGCCTGCCTCTGCTTCCCAAGTGCTAGAATTAAAAGTGTGAGATGCCAATGCCTGGCTAGCCTCCTCATTCTTTTTTTTTTTTTTTTAAGATTTTATTTATTTATTATGTATACAACATTCTGCTTCCATATATATCTGCACATCAGAAGAGGGCAACAGATCTCATTACAAATGGTTATGAGCCACCATGTGGTTGCTGGGAATTGAACTCAGGACCTCTGGAAGAGCAGCTGGTGCTCTTAACCTCTGAGCCATCTCTCCAGCCCAGCCTCCTCATTCTTAAAAGCAGCCAATCATGGCTTTGGACCAGAAGACAGGCAGACCTGCTTCTAGCTTCCATGGCATTGTTGAGGAACAGTTGAGGTTTGTCATGTCACTTCGGTCAGAAATTTGGTCAAGCCCATAAAGAGAAGATTATAACACCATGTGTACGAATGCATGGGGCACATACTCAGCACCCTTTGCCCCGGGGTTGTCTACAAACTAAATGAGATCATCTATGTGACAATACTTTGTCTACTCAAGTAAAAGTTCCCTTTATTATCAGATTACAGTTTCCATGAGTCATCTCATATGTCAATTCTTGGCATAGTTATCCTTAATCCTACCATGATTTCTTTCCTCCCCCTTTTTCTTGTTTCCTGGCAAAATGATCAAATTGGTCATATGCACCCGAGCCCCCCCCCCCCCCCGCCCCGGCCCCAATGCCACATCTAACACCTTTTTGGCTCCCCCCTCCCTTCTCAGTTAGGTTGATAATCTCTCCCTGGTTCACTAGGTCAGGAATCAATCAGGAAGTCTTCTGGTTGACAGCTGGATGGCTGACAGTGGCATACTATTGTTCAATCTAGTTGCAGTCATGTATAAGCACCACGTGATGATAAACTGAGGGTCCAGAATTCTATGTTCCAGATTCCCATTTCTGTTGATTATCTAGGAGGTTTCCAGGCCAATTCTTAAAAATAAATAAATAAAAATAAAAAATGTAGTCTTTGAAAACTCACTCCTTCCCAAATACCTGTCTTTCAGCTCCATGTCTTTTTTTTTTTCCTTAAAAAAACCAGTCACTGAGTCCAATTCGTTCTGCTCATGTACATGAATGTGGGCTCATGCCCTGGCACATGGGTGACCCCACAAAAAAAACAAAAACAAAAACTGACTCCCCTGCCCCAACAGTTAGGCCATTAAAAAATCTATTCAAGCCAAGGAGTGGGAGTGATCTGCCTTCAAAGGCACCATGCCAGAGAGCAGGTAGTTTCTGACCTAGCCTTGATAGATGACTAAAATCTACAAGTCTAGGTTGAAGCAGGAACAGTAAGACATGATTATCGGCCAGGACACCTTTAATCCCAGCACTCAGGAGGCAAAGGCAGGTGGATCTCTGTGAGTTCAAGGCCAGCCTGGCCTACATAACACATTCCAAGGCTACACAGTGAGACCCTACCTCAAATCAACCCTTCCCATGTAAAGGAGGGGAGGCGAGTTTGTCGCACCTCTGGTGAACTTTGTATGCCCTGGTAGTCTGCCGTACCACCGTTCTCACGTTTCTCTATACCCTCTCACCCTACTGGATATGTTAGTCTAGTTTTCATAACTGACCTTCAGCCTAGTTCACTCTCAACATTTCCCTGCTTGGACAGAAGCCCTGCCTTGAACTTCAGACTGCCTGGCTTACTTCCTGACAATGCTTTGCTGACACAACCCATTCTTCTAGGGGGTTGGGTCTATGCCCAGTGTTCCACTCCAGGCCTAGTTGCCCTGCAGCAGAGGCAACCTCGTTAGCTCCAGGTTTGCCCAGTCCCACTTTTCCACTTCTTTCCTACAGGCTCTGTTGCTGAGGTCCCATCATGCCTCATCCCTAAACCCACCCCAATTCAAACAAGACACAGCGAAGCCTCATCTGGGGCTCATTTTCTCATTTATAACATGAAGGGGTTGTAGTAGGTGACTTCTAAAGTATCTCCCTTCCAACACTAACATTCTTTGTTTCTAAGTAGGCCAACTGTAAAAGAAGTCTACATTGGCTCAGAACAATTGAGGCTAGGGAGAGAGTGAGTCAGACTCAGCAAAATGTCAAGCTCATTGTGAAGCCAGGAGATTCGACAGCAGCATGTCGCTAGGCAGACAGCAGTCACAGCCTCCTGCCAGAGATGAACCCGCTCAGACAGCTGTGGACAAGATGCTTGCTGCCACACCCAGCTTATTAGCCACACTCAAGGAATTAGTAGTGTCATTTTGTCTTTCCAAAGGGATGCAGCTTCTTTTATGACCTAAAGCTATTTAGTACGCTGACTGTAATTCTACCTTTTCCCGTGTGGCTAATGTGGGTGCTTTTGGATTTAGCATTCCGTCATTAGTGCAGTGCCCATCTCCTTAGTGTTCAGGGAGGAGTCCCTGAGCTTCTAGTCTTCCTCTTGGGGCTTCCTGAATTCCATTCAGATACCTCACAGGCTGTACCAAACTAAGAGCTCAGGTCCTTGGAGGGATACATTCAGTCATTTATTAGCTATGATTTTTGGAAATCTCATCAGGACCTTGGATTTCCCAACTGTGAAATGAGACAGAAATGTCTGACTGACAGGGCTACCACACAGGATGAGGGGTCTAATACAGAAAAGCTTCCCCCAAATGGGAACCCCCAAAGCCTTCCTGCCTTCTAAAAATCTCCCTTTGGGACTTTTTTATTTTTATTTTTTTTCTTGTTTATTTGACCTTTCCCTCTCATTCTTACATAAGCCTGCAGGGCCCTTGCAGGTCTACACAACTTCCTGCTCCAATTCCAGACCTACAGCATGCTAAGTCAGCATTAGCACTTCCTGGAGTGAACATTCTTTTTTCCTCCTTTCTGTCTTTCTTTTCCATTTTATTTATTTATTTACTTGGGTGTGTGTGTGTACGTGCACACCTCTGTGCTTGTGTGGAGGTCAGAGGACAACTTATGGGAGCCAGCTCTCTCTACCATGTGGGTCTCAGTGATCCAATTCAGGCCAACATGCTTTGCAGCAAGTACATTTACTTAACCACCGAGTCATCTCTTTTTAATCCTATGGTCCTCTCGTTCTCTCTTTGCACATGTGTATGTGTGAAGGTACATTTGGACATATGTGTGCATATAAGGAGGCCCAATGTCAGTCTCTGGTATTGTTCCTTAGGCACCCTCCACCATTTTTTTTAACTTTTTATTTTATGTGCATTGCTGTTTTTGCCTCCATGCATGTCTGTGTGAGGGTGTTGGGTCCCCTGGAACTGGAATTACAGACAGTTGTGAGCTTCTATGTGAGTTCTGCAGATTGAACTCTGGTCCTCTAGGAAGATCAGCTAGTGTTCTTAACTGCTGAGCCAGCTCTCCAGCTTCTTTTTTTCCTTTTCTTGTTTGTGCTTTATTTCGTTTGAGACAAGATCTCTCACTGGCCTGAAAGTCACCAATTAGGTCTGGCTGTCCAGTGAACCCCAGCAACCTACCTGTCTCTACCTTCCCAGAGCTGGATTAGAAGTGTAGGCATCCATGTTTGTCTTTTTTAAATGTAGGTTCTAGGTACAAGCTGAGGCAAGCATTTTACTGACTTAACTGTTTCCTCAGGCCTTTTTTCTCAGTCAGAAGGTGGAGTCACAGTTGAAGGTATGGAGAGGTCCTCTGTCTATCCATCACAGAGAACATCTCAGTTCTGGAGCCGTGAGTCAGCAGATTCTAAGAGGTAGTGAGGAAGGATGAGAGGAACACAGTAAGGTGACATCAAGCTGCTGATCTGGGAATTAACTGCATGGTCAATTCTGGCTGGCTGTGGGTTAATATTCCTGGTTCCATCTTTAAGAGGATTCTAGCTAGCATCAGGGACCATAGGACCTTGGGGATCATTTAACTCTACCCTTTACTACACAGATGGAGAAACCGAGGAGGTTTCACTGGACAGGACAGCACTGCCACCAAAGGCAGAACTCTAAATTCTAGGTCCTCATTTCTTTGCATTATCCTATGATAAAATAATCATTACTTAGAACCAGCACACTGAGGCCAGGCATGGAGGTGACCTCTTGTTATCCCAACACTTGAGAGGTAGAATCAGGAGGATCAGGAAATCAAAGCCAGCCTTGGTCACATATTAAGTTCAAGGCCAGCCTCTGCTACAAGAGACCCCGTCTCAAAAAAACAGAACAAAACAAAACACCCAAACAACAACACCGACAACAAATATTCAACACATTGTGGGTACTTACTAAAATTGACTGTTGAGTACCAGTGTGGTGATGCTGGCAAAAGGTTCTCTGCATAGACCAGTAGTTATCCATCCATTGAATATTTATCAGGTTCTGTAAGTACTAGATGGTAGGGGTATGGACACTATGCTTGGGTGTGGCAGTTCTATTTTGTAGGCAATGCTCAGCCATCTCAGATTTCAGATGGGAGGACTGACATGGAAAATAAGTAGTTGAAGTAAAGGTGTGGTATTACAGAGGTTAGTGCCTTTAAAAATAACAAAAGGAAGAGGAGGAGAAGGAAAAAACACTTTTCATAGGAATATAGGAAAGATCCTTTGAAGGCATCTGAAGGATTGGCCAGATCCCAACCATCTCAAGTTTTAGGGAGTAAAGTTGTAAAATTGTGAATTCATTTGAAAGAGAGATCTTTGGGGTATATTGCTCCACAGGGTCATGAAAGGGAATGCTTTACTGACTTTAGCTGCCTAAGGGGGCAAAAGCAGAATGCTGTGATATTGGATATGAAATACCCCTCGAAAAGGCTGGTACACACCTGTAATGACAGTACTCAAGAGGTGGTGGCAGGAGAGTCACAAGTTCAAAACCAGTTTGGACTGCCTGAGGGTTTGTTTTATTTTTTTCCCACTATTCTTACTTGCAAAAGAATGTCTGGTCCCCATTTTGGGATGTTCTCAAAACTAAAGGTAAGACCTAGCCTGAGGAGGTAAGTCACTGGGAATAAATCTTTGGAGATATATTATCCCTGACCTGCCTCTTCTCTACTTCCCGCTTGTCTTTCTACTGAAAGGTCTGACTTGTTCCTTGCATGTGTTATGTGTTGCCAGTGTCTTAACATACCCTCTTAGCCCACACCTCCATATGCTGAGGACAGCCTACTGAGAGTACCTTTTGACCCTGCCTGAAGAGTGTGCTTGGCTGTTTACAGAGAACTGAGAATGCCAGAGCAGACATCTTGAAAATCAGCCCTGAAACAATGATACCAATGAGACTAGTAGAGAAATGGCCTCATCTCCTGCTGCAAATAACTCTGAGCTCTATTGTTCAATGTCTTCCAAAAAATTCCCAGTGGGATTTAGCTTCACAGACCCTTGGTGGTGGGACTGAGCTCAAGTCATCTGTGAGAAAAGTGCTTTTACCTGCCAAGTCACACAATTTCTTAATTGCTGCAGCGTTTGGACTGGTAATCTACAAAAGATTACACATGTACTGAGTCCTTGATATCTGTAAGTAGAAGGACAAGTGGAATTGAGTAGAACAGCAACTAGGCTTTGGAACAGACCAAGTACAACTTTTTAAGAGCCTGAACTCCTGCCTAGGATCCCAGAGTAATCAAGTGGGTTTCACTTTGGATAAAAACATACATTTGATGGTCACCGTCCTGGGAAGAACACATGCTGCTAATAGCAACTAAAAACCTCTACTAGACATTGAAATTTGACTAAACAAAAACATCTCCCCAGCAAAGATCAGTCATGACACACAAAAATCATCTTGTTAGAAGTATCACTTATTGGGTTAGAGATTTCCACCACATGTGTCTACCCCAAACAATATTCTGTGTTAAACACATTATTTTACTATTGATTTCTTGGGTCACTCTAAGTCAATCCATTTAACTATTTTAGCATCATGTGCAAAATAACTGAGCTTAGACCATATGGTTTCTAAATGTTCTATCAGTTCTAAATTAAGCACAGAGACAATATATAATTACATATTGTGTTATTATGGCAACAAGCCACACCCCTACTATTTCTGAAGACGCCTTAAAAGGTTGCATAGTTATTAAGGAATCTTGCCTCACATCTGACTTCCATCTAAGACAACGATGTGTGAGCATTTATCCAGCAGAATGTATAATCCTGGACCATCTGGGAAGATGCTCATAGTTGACAAACAGAAAGCTGGAGTGAGGATTGAGACACACTGTCCCCTTGCACTTTTTGGTCTTCAGAACAGATTGATCTCTTTACTTTGAACTGCCTCATTTGTTTAACTATCTTGTCAATTTTTTCTCGAGGCATGGTTTTTGGCTCTACAGTTTGGCAAAGTACTGAGACTAGATTAGAAAAGATGCTCGTTCCGAGTGAACCTTTCCAGCCAGGCCCTGGCTTGCTCTCCGTCCTCTTCCCCACTGCTTGCTTCCCCTTTTAGCACAGCCAGGCTGATCTGGTCTGCATATTTTCTCATAGCTTTACTGTTTATATCTTTTTTCTTTTTAAAAACATTTAAAAGTTTATTTTATTTTAAAATTTACGTGTGTGTGTGTGTGTGTGTGTGTGTGTGTGTGTGTGTGTGTGTGTGTGTGCATGTGTGTATGTTCTAGGGAATGAACTCAGATCATCTGGCTTGTGTGCTTCTGACCTACTGTGCCATCTCAGCAGCCCAAGCTCCAATGGTTTTCTAATGTTACTCTTTCCAGTGTGTACATGTGTTTTCCTATCGCTGAGTTTTTCCTCCACACTCACTTGCATTCTGCATGTCTCAAATCTCCCTTGTCCTCAGGGTTAGTGGACAAGTATGTGTGGTTTTTCTCCTTGGATGGAGCAAACATCCCACTCCATTGAACTTCCAGGATTTGCTTTTTGTTTGTTTTTTCAAGACGGGGTTTCTCTATGTACTGGAACTCACTCTTTAGAGAAGGCTGGTCCTGAACTCACAGAAATTTGCATGCCTCTGCCTCCTGACTGCTGGAATTAAAGGCGTGCACCACCACCTTCACCATCCAGCTTTGTGTTTTTGGTTTTTTTTGGGAGGGGAGGGTTTGTTTGTTTTTTGACACAGGGTTTCTTAATGTAGCCCAGGATAGCCACAAGGGTAACACAGGAGGCTCTTGTCTCTGCTTCCTGAGTACTGAGATTACAGGTATACCATGCCTGATTTGTCTAGAACCTTTTGAGCCATTTAACATTACTTGAGCCTGGGGACTTCATAAAGGAAAGACATTTATTAGGACCTTGGTTTGGAAGGTTCAAGGTCAAGGCTTTGCTATGTGCTTGGCTTCAGTGAAAGCCTTTTAGTGGAGGTGGGGGAGTGTGTACAAGCAGGATAAGTTGCACACCAAGAACATGGATACAGAAGGGATGCCAGATTTACTACTAGTAACCTACTCTTTGGCAGCTAATCAAGTTCTATTCCATTCATGAGCAACGAAATCGTTGTAACCTAGTTACATACTACAAGACCCCAGTCCTCTCTCTCATCTACCACCAAGCCTCTAGCCTGTGAACTTTTGAGGGACAAGCCATATCTCAGCCATAACCCACATCTTAGAAGGTTCTTCTCAGAATGGCTCAGGCACCAAAAGTTACTCTGCTTGAATTCAAATTCCCAGGGATTGTCAGCAATATGATTTTGGGCAAGTTGAAAACTTAAAAACAAAACAAAACCCTTTGTCTCCAGTAAAATGGACCTGAGGGCAGTTTGTACCTCATAAGGCTTCTGTTACATTTCAATGAAACAATAAATGTCAACATTTAGAATGGTGTCTTGCCTGTAGTGAATGTTTAATAGATGAAGAAGCTATTGCAACTATTCTCCTTTATTTTACATATATAATTTCCTTTCTTGTGTTCCCTCCTAGACTCTACAGTTCTTTTTATTCTATTTGTTTGTTTGTTCATGTGAGTGCATGTGTATTGTATGCATGTATATGCATTTGCACGTGGGCAGTTGTAGGTACCTGGGTATGCTCATGTGGAGGTTAGAATCAGACATTGGATATCTTTATTTATCACTATCTATCTTACTTTTTGAGATAAGGTTTTGTTTGGAACCTGGAGTTTGTTGCTTTAGCTATGCTATATGGCCACAGAACACTATATGGACTCTGACTGTCTCCATCCTCCACCCCCAACACTGGATTTACAGTTGTGTCCAGTTATTTTTTAAACATTTATCTTTATTTTTTCATTTATCTGTATGTGTGTTTTCTGTATGGGCATCTTTACAAATCCAGGAGAGAGCAACAGGTCCATTGGTGCTACAGATATAGGAGGTTGTGGCCACCTGGTGTGTGTGTGTGTGTGTGTGTGTGTGTGTGTGTGTGTGTGTGTGTGTGTGTTTCACTGAAGCTTGAACAGAATGTTGGGTTCACTGGAGCCTGAGTCACAGGCAGTTGTGAGCTTCCTGATCTGGGTGTTGGTAACTGAACTCTGGTCCTCTGGAAAAGTGGCCTGTGCTTTTAACCTCTGAACTATCTCCCTTCCCCCACATGCAGATTTTTCTGTCAATGTGTTGAATCTAAACTTGAGTCCTCGTGTGTGCAGTTAGTGACTAAGCTACCTCCCAAGATTACCTACAAATTCTTGAGACTGGAGGATTTGTACCTTGTCATTTTTGTATTTCCTTTTGGGTCTAGAACACAATCCACAAAATCTGACATGTTTAGAAAAACTTAGGTCCACATTCTTTCCTCCATTTGGCTCTGCTTATTCACAAGGTGACTTCAGCCATAAAATAAGCAATTCCATAAATTAAAACATCTAATATAGCTAAGTCACAAATCAGATATTAGACCAAACAGTATATAGTTAGTCACATGCTTGAGCCCAGAATTCACTCCATTGCTCAGCTTTTAGACTGTATTATCTTTGCTTCCCACAATTAGGGATCAGCCTTACTCTGGTAGGCATGCATTCTGATGGCCAGCGTCATTTTGGAGCACAGTTCACTCATGATCCATGGACAAACCCATGAGCAGACATGATTTGGTATTAGCAGAAAACATTTGGTATTAGGTTCACAGGACAAGGTTCAGCTATAGTCAGGTCTCTGGGTCAAATTCAAATTCAAATCCATTTCTGAAACATTTCCAAAGCTATTTCTTACATTTTCACAGAGACACTTTTTTGGTTTGTGCTTATGAGTATGCCAAATTGCAGTTTATCCAACACTATGATTCATTTATTTGTTTCCTATACTCTGTTTGACTTTCCCATATTTGGCCTTGGCTGAGGACTCCAAGCATATGGTTTACATGGCTAGTCAGTCAGACTTCTTAGTATTCTTGATCTTACTATAAAAAAATTAGATTGAAGGTCAGCTCTTATAATAAGCCAGAGACTAGTCATTTCTTTTCAGTAAGTATTAACTTTAATTTACTTCTCTTTAGTGATTTCCACTGCATTACAGTTGAGGCAAAATTCAGGTCAAGTAATGTATCATTAATAGGACTTAGTTCATGAATAAGAGTCATACAAAGTAGCACAGGCCCAAAGAACTGGGCCTAGAGAAATGAGGACAGACAGGACTCAAAGCAATTAAAGTCCAAGATACATACTGTCTTCTCTCTGCTCTCTGAAACAGCACCTTTCTCATGACTAACTCAAGACCCAGGTTCTCTGTGACAAGATTTCCTAGAATGATGCAACACACACACACACACACACACACACACACACACACACACACACACACACACACGTATGTCTACTCATCCCAGTAAGGATCACACAACAGACCAAAGTACAGATATCACCAAAGTCCAACTAGGTGAACCAGTGAGTTTTATTGGGGTTGCTTACAGGAATATGGATGAGGGGTTATTTATAGAATCAGAAATGACTCAAAGACAGATGCATCACCAAAGCCCACCCAAGCATGAGTGACAGCTCACAAAGCTGGGAACCTGGAGCACACTGCACAGTCTTCAGGTGCTCAACAGGTTGGAGAGTGTTCCTTCTAGGAAGATCAGCTGATCTAAGCCTCCTCCAGGTTGATCCACAATTTTCTGCTTCTTCCAGGCAGCTGGGCTTATGCCAGTTTCCTTTTCAGTTTGGCTCATCTCAGCAGTCTGTGACTTACTCACTCTGAGAGGGAGGGGCCTAGAGAATCTGGTTGGTTTCAGGGACTTCTTGAAGCTATTTTGAGTTGTTCACCTTCTGTCTTAAGGCGCTTCCATGGAAGATGGAGTATTTCAATCTTGGAGAAAACTGTTACACAGCACAAGGCTGGGCAAGCACAGGCCTTTCAGATAGGACAGGAGTATAAGTCTCAACTGTTGGTTCTTCAGTCCCCTCTTCAGTGTGTTTTTTTGGTTTTTCAAGACAGGTTCTCTGTGTAGCCCTGGATGTCCTGGAACCAGCTCTGTAGGCCAGGCTGGTCTTGAACTCAGAGTCTGCCAGTCTCTGCCTCCTGAGTGCTGGGATTAAAGGGATGCACATACACATAACACACACACACACACACACACACACACACACACACACCAGCTTTGTGTGGCATTCTGTCCTCTAGAGTAATGTTCTGTTGATAGGAGCTTGTTCCAAAGACTTCTGTCTATTCCTTTACTAATTCATTCATTCTTCAAATATTAATTGATGTCACCATCTGTAGGAACCAGAGAAGAAAAATAAGTAGGCCACAGAGATTTTTGTCTGGTGGGAGGACCAAAATAGACAGATGGTTAAAACTCCAAGTATGACAACTATCATGATAGAGATTCATTAATGAGGCTGCCAAAAGGTAGGTGGCAAGTTCAGAGAAGGGAATGTCACAAAAAAAAAAAACATGAAGAGAGAGTGTACTCAGGGGAAAGTGGTGACAGTGTGTACCTCACTGAGGGCAAGTAGAAGAAAAACAATGTTGAATGCAGACACCTCTCACAGGGCAAATGCCTTAATCTGGTAGTCACGAAAAGAGTGGAAGGAACTTTGCACTCCTGTTTTCTTGTGTAAAAGCTATCCAGAGCTGAGTAGTGGTGATGCACACACTCAGGAGGCAGAGGCAGGCGGATCTCTGTGAGTTCAAGGCCAGTCTGATCTACAGAGTAAGTTCCAGGACAGACTCTAAAGCTACACAGAGAAACCCTGTCTCAAAAACCAAAATCAAACAAACAAAGCCATTCAGAAACTAAGCTTATAAGTTAATATTTGATAGAGAAATGAATGACAATGAACCAGGAACCTGGGGCACTGCCCAGGAGGAGCTGGCATGATTTCTCCATTGTTGGAGGATGCTTGAGATCAGAGGTGAAGCAGACACTAAAAAAGGAGATGAGGAGATGGCAGAGCAGTGTCACCTCTTTGGTAATTTATGGAAGAGCAGGACTGGATTTTAGTGTCATTAACCAGAGGGAAGTCATATTTTAAGCCTGGTGTAGTAGTAGAAACAGACAAAGCATGTGTCCAGCTTTAGGACTTTGACCATGACTGAGCTCCTGAATTCTAGTCACTTCCACCCTGCACTGTAGTCCCAAAGAGCATACAGTCTTTGTTTAGTTGAGGGTACTTCTGTCCCCTCTTCTTTGACCTTCAGATTTAGCACAAGGGGCCCTCTGTTTCAGTGTGCTCCAACTGTCTTGTATCCTTGTCCAAACTCCCATAGGTGTAAGCACACCCCTCTGGTTGGATTAGTATTCACACCACCAAGCATTCTCCCTACTTTTCATAGCTGTACTAAGTCATGAGTTCCTTGAGGGCAGAATTCCTTTGATGTCCCATGAATCAATCAAAGACTAGACTAAAATGCTGTCAATACATTCCATGGGTGGATGGATGAATGACTAATTCCAACGAAAGTTTTCATTTTCCTTGTGAAGACAGATCTCAGGAAGTGAACGCTCAGAAAAAAATGCCTCATATACTTTAAAGAAATGGCAAACCATGGATTTGGAAGAGTTTGAGGCTTGCTTATGACTAGCTGGCCTTATTTTATTTATTTAATTATTATTATTGTTGTTATTTATTTATTTATTTATTTATTTTTGAGACAGGGTTTGTCTACCCTGGCAATCCTAGAACTTATTTTTTAGACCAGCCTGGCTTTGAACTAACAGAGATCTGTCTGCCTCTGCTGGAATTAAAGATGGTAGCTTTATGTTTCTGCTCACACATCATTGTTATTCTATTACACTTTTGCGTAATAGGCAGGATTCAGAGATGTAGAGAGAGGAGCAAGTAAGTTAACACAGTTAGGTCTAAGAACCAGGTCTAGCCTCTTCTAGATCTCTCTCTGGCTTCCTGATTAAGCAGCTTAGATGGGTCACTTATCTCCACAGGCTCTCAGTCTCCTGGCCTCCAGGCTTTCCATTTTGTGTCCATCCTATACTTAGTTATTTTTCCTGAAAAAGATTAATTGCTGTATATGGTGGTATATATCCTGTAATCCCAACACTTGGAAGTCTGAAAAAGGAAGACTGCCATGAGTTAGAGACCAGCCTGGGCTACGGAGTAAATCTCTGTCTCAACACACACACACACACACACACACACACACACATACACACACACACACACACACACACAAATGCACTCATGCATGCACATTTATGCACATGCACAGATCAGTCATACTGTTTTTTCTTTGTGTGTTTGGCCCCCTTGTTGTCTCTTAAGCAGGCTAGGTCTTCTGGGAATACCTTGTGGCTGATTATACTCATGTTACTGATAGACAGCACTCCATGTCCCTCCTCTCCCACTGAGCTTTCATTCTTCTATGCTTTTTCTTCATGCTCTTAAGGGAATCACAACAACATTCACTCCAGCTGGGGAATTCCAGCTTGGTCATCGTTTAAATCCCAGTCATCAGAATCCAAGAGTTGCTTCTTCAGCATGGCCTCCTTCCCTTGACTCCTTCAGATGTGTAAGTACCTCCTCCCCTCTTCTGCTGGAGCATCTTCGTTTGTTTTTAATCACTCAACTCCGATGGAAATAATTTGCTTACTCACCCATCTGTCTCTCAACCACAAAAGCATGAGCTCCTTTAGTCCAAAGGCCATTCATTATCAATATGTTAGCACTTAGGAGGTTCTCCAATAGATGTTGTTTGAAAAAAAGTCAAATGGGTTATGTCAAATTTTACATGTACTGTCCCCCAACTGTGACTGTTATTCACCTCCCTCCAAATGAAATGTAATAACAAAATGACTAACTGAACACTGCCCTTTACATTTTGTAATGTCATGTGGTTTTCATCTCTGACTTGCAAACCAGGCATTCCTATCACTATCACTTTACAGACAAGAGAACTAAGGCAGAAAGTGGGTAGGTATCTTACTTTTGACAAAAGTTTTTTTTTCAATTTATTTTATTTTATATGTATCAGTGTTTGGCCAATGTGTATATATGTGTACCACATGTGTGTCTGTGTCAGTGAAGGCCAGGAGAAGGCACTGGATCCTCTGGAACTGGAAAAGATGGTTTTGAGCCACCATGTAGGTGCTGCGAATTGAACCTGGGTCGTCTGCAAGAGCAACAAGTGCTCTAAACCACAGAGCCACCTTCCCAGCCCCAGTATTATCTTTTCTAAGCATAGTAGGTGGGAGAGCAATATTTAAGTAGGAGCTTCTCAAACATTTAAGCCAATGACCGTCTCCTAATACCATGTTTCCCCTTTACTAGGTTCTTACTTGGTTAACTTCTCCAAACTATATTGACTAGGATGATGAAAATCAGGCTTGTCAGTGGCCTGATCACCTCCACTGCTCACCTGTGAAGCCTTGGACAGTCCAATCTGCATATTGGATGGGACACACAAAAAGAGAGCCAAGCTCTTTTTCCTGACTGGAAGCTGTGTCTTCCAGCATGTGAATCAGCACTCCGTTTCCTGGGACCAGATGGAGAGCCCTCTCACAGTTCATGGCTTTGGCCTGATGTCCAGCCAACCACAGTCTGCTCCATGGTTCACTGGAGAATGTGAAACTGTTGGCTTCTGAAGTGTTTTTCTAGTCACTGAGCCCTCAAGGTGAAAGGTCTCTTGGAGGGATGAGAACAGACCAAATTTACCCAACTCTACACGGCGTCAGACAGCCCTGAGCCACATTCCATTATGGCCCACAGAAGAGCTGAGGCTTACCCCAGGTCTGACTCCTCAGCATCCCTGCCCTCCAAGGGCAGAAGTCTCTAGCCCCACTTCGCAGCTGCAGAATGGAAAACTCTCCTGGAGGAGCTCCGTTCAGACTGGAGACTGTACAGGGCCCTGATAAGTTTTCACTTAGGCTTTCTGCACCTGCTGCTGAGCTTCCAGCTTTCAATAGAGAAGAGAGGCTCACAAAAGGGTGTGCCCTTGTCCTGAAAAGTGGGACATAGGAGACAGCCAGAAGGGGAAAAGAATGTGTACATGCATGTGAACACCTACTATGCGGTGCCATTTAAAATTTGCCTTTTCAGGCTGGGGTAAAATCAGTTGGTAAAATGATTGCCTAGAAAACAACAGCAATAACAACACTCCACCCTGACCACAAGCCAGGCATGGTGGCATAGGCTTATAATACAAGTGCTGGAGAAACAGAGACAGGAAGATTCCTGGGACTCTTGGGCTAGTGAGCTCAGTAGCAAATTCCAGGGCAGTGAGAGATCCTGTTTCAAAAGCACCAAGAGGGGGCCAGAGAGATGGTTCAATGGTTAAGTATGCTTGCTGCTTTTGCAGAGGACCGAAGTTCAATACTCAGCACTCACATTGGGCAGCTCACAATTTCCTGTAAGTTCAACTCTGTGAATCCTTTGCCTTCCTCTGGCTTCTATGTGTGTGCATATCTCAACATTTATGTGTACACTCATGTACCTGTACACACACAAACACAGATACACATGTATATGTACACACATTTAAAAAAATCTCACTGGGCATGGTGGTGCGTGCCTTTAAACCCAGAACGAGGGAACCAGAAACAGGTGAATCTCTGTGAGTTCAAAGCCAGCCTGGTCTACGTGGTTCCAGGACAGCCAGGATTACATAGAGAGACAAAAACTCAAAACCAAAACCCAAACCAAAATCTCATTTGATCATCACTATAATCATTTTTCCCATTTTAAAGGTGTGCAAACTGAAGAGGTCTCCAGGCAAAATAATGTATTTCTTTTCTTAACCCACATAACAATATAAAGCATTGACCTTGGTCCCAAGTATTGGTGATAGGAGCCTAACATGTAGATGAGCTAGAACACAGCCATTTAGGTAGCATCTTTACCTTATGCAGGTCTGAGACTGTGGTATCTTGTTCCTTGTGCCGCTACTGAAATCAGGAATCAGACTTGGAGCTGAAACCTACCTGTACAGTGTTGGAAAAAGGAAGCAGTTTGGTGGCTGGGGAGATGACTCAGAGATTAAGAACAATGGCTTCTCTTCCAGAGGACCCATGTTTGAATCCCAGCACCCATATAGCAGTTTAACAACTGTCCATAACTCCAGTACCAGGGGACCCAGTGCCTTTTCCTGGTGTCCTTGGGCACCAAGCATGCACATGATACAGATATACATGCAGGCAAAATATGAAGTTTTAGCAACATGGCTGCCTAAAC
The DNA here is from genome assembly GCF_003668045.3 of Cricetulus griseus. Classification (NCBI taxonomy): domain Eukaryota; kingdom Metazoa; phylum Chordata; class Mammalia; order Rodentia; family Cricetidae; genus Cricetulus; species Cricetulus griseus. The sequence continues at coordinate 109,047,325 of NC_048596.1, read as the reverse complement.
ATGACCTGAACATAGATGACACCTATAGACATGGTAACATGGATGCGGAAAAGCTCATGAGAATTCAAACCTGAACAAAGAGCTACAGTCAGCTAAGAAATGCTGAAATTGGGAGAAATAATCTTCCCCAGAAAAGAGCACACCAAGTGGTTATCCGATACCAAATGGTCAGGCCTGAAAACATAATACGGGTAACATTACACAGACAGAGCATGTTATATTTATGAATTTAGAAATATATACATGTATGCATACAATGCAATGAAAGAAGAAGAGGTCATGAATTTTAAACAGAGTAAAGGCATGCGAGGGAAGATACATGACAGAGTTTGGAGGAAAGAAAAAGAAAGGGGTAATGAAGGAGCTTTGTAACTTGTGATATTAAGATATCCTTTATTAGATAAACACCAGCTGAAAGCAAGGCAGAACATGCCAGGGGCAGAAAGGCAGGGAGGCCAGAGAGAAGGGGCTCCCATGTGCCTTGTCTGTCCCTTTAAACCCTATCTCAAATCATCCTGACCTCACCTTGACCACACCCGTCAGGAGTAGTTAGGCACACCTATAGCCAACTTCTAGCAGGCGTGGCTTACACTGTCCCCTTTTAGTCTAAAAGAGAATTAAAGCTTAACAGTGTAAAGTATCCAAAATTAACAATCATAAAGGTGAAATACAAGAAGATACAATAATCTGCTATGATGCATTCTAACTATGTCTACATCAGCTAAACCCTAAAGTCATCTGAAAAGAGGTGTCCAAGCCTGGACACCTCCTTCTAATCCCAACCATAAGCAATAGTAAACTATCCCTAACTAGGCTTACACTACCCTAATAGACAATAATGGGGGGCATAGCATCCTCCAAGTTATTTCCTGTTGAAATGGGACAGTGGTAGCCTCGTGGTGTCCTGTGGGAAGAAAATGTTAGTATAGTGAAAGTCTCTAATGGATTGTATCCAGTCCATGTTAGATGGGGTTTGCTCAATTGAAGATCTAGTTGAAATCCTCAACTTGGATGAAGTCAGTACCCGAAGCTCTGGTAGGAGTGTCAGTTGAAACGGAGTAAGTTGTATCCAGTGCAGTCTAGGAGGTATGGCCCAATTTCCTTCCAGAGCAGGCGGGTCTTCATTGGCTGTGTGGGACTCAAACATAAGTATTGGCAGAGAAATGTTTGCTTGTATGCATATGCATGCTGGGAAAGGCAACCATGGAAAAATAATGATTATGAGATGGTGTACACCTTGAAGGAAAGAGCCAAGAAAGATAAAGACAGTCCCCAAATTCTTTTCTCATTCTGTATTGCATCAATTGGCTTCTTGATACAATACAGAAACTCTAAAGTTTAATTAAACAACATGCTTGGATTTGAAAGAAGAAAAGCCAAATCCACCTCCAAATTTAGCATTGATTTAATTGAATAGGGACTAGTAAAATAAAGAGAAATAGAGTTCTTTGAGAGACAGCTGTAAAGTTTACTGCATGGCATGTTCCTTTTGTTTGATGGTTATAGCTACCTTCTCTTCTTAAGCATCTACCCATGTAGTGTTCTTGGACTTTTGGAGATGAGTTTTCCTGTGAAGATGAAGTGAACAAAACACTTCCATTTCCTTTGGGAGGTTTATATTTAGTTTACTAGATATGCCTAGTAAAATATCTGTCATTTGTCCTTGTAGGGGAAGCTGTAGCCACGCCTACTTAGGGGCTGGCTACAGGTGTGCCTACATGTCCTTGTCCAGAGGTTTGTCTTTTTCAACTTGAATCTTGATGAACTTTGATGGTATCCAAAGTTTTTCTTCTCCTATGGAAACAAATGCAGAACCCCTACCCCAATGTAACCCATGTCCAAGCTTCTATACAGAGGTTAGTACATCTTTGAAGTATACTGGCTGATTCAGTTCAACAGTTTTTTTCTGTAGTCCAGTGTCTTTCTGTAGCTGTTTGTCCTTGTTCATTGGCATTAAGAAAGTTTAGTGTCAATAAAGCATTATGCAACCTATGTTTGGGGTTTTTTTGTCTTCCCAGCCTGTCTATGGAGCATCTCCTTAAGTGTTCTATCAGATCTCTCAACCATTGCTTGTCCTGTAGGATTTTGTGGTATACCGGTGACATGCTTTATGTTATAGTATTTGAAAAACTGTTCCATTTTTGTGGAGACACATGCTGGAGAATTGTCAGTTTTATTTGTGCAGGTATACCCATAACTGCCATCACCTCTATAGGTATATAATAACAGAATCAGCTTTTTCAGAGTTGAGAGCAGTTGCCCATTGGAACTCTGAGAATTTGTCTATAGTATGATGCACATATTTCAAATTTCCAAATTCTGTAAAGGAAAGACATTTATCTGCCAGACCTCATTCCTCTGAATGCCCTTGGGATTACAGCCTGCTGGCAATGGAGTTTGGTTATAAAAGGCACAAGTAGGACAGTTTCTCACTATCTCCTTGGCTTGTTGCCAAGTGATGGAGAAGTCCTTTTTTAAACCTTTGGTGACACTGTCCCATACAAAGGGGAAATTATATAACTATATAATAATCTCAAGAAATAAAATAATTTAAAATAAACAAAATCCCATACATATAAAATAAATAAAACTTTTAAAATAGCCTTGGACTAAGAGTTTGACTATGTCTGAGTCTACAGTCTACTGCGTAGATGAAATCCTGCCTTTGTTTTCTTATCCACAAAAGAAGAACAAATTATTCTCCTTTCAAAATTGTTGTAAGCATTCAATGAGATTTTGAATGTTTTGGAGAGTGAGGCCTGCAGAACTGGTCAACTCACTAACGAGTCACTTTCCCCACCTAAGATTTATTTATCTATGTATCTAGTGCTCTGCATATACATCTGCACAGCATTATAAATGGTTGTGAGCCACCATGGGAGTGCTGGGAATTGAACTCAGGACCTCTGGAAGAGCAGCAGTGCTCTTAACCACTGAACCATCTCTCTAGTCCTCAAATGAGTCAGTTCTTATCCAATATCCTTCTATGGAGCTCTGCCCACAACTGGGTACTGATTTCTTAGTTTTTCTCCAAGCTAATCAAGAACAGTTGCTTAGGAGAAGAAGCATAGACTAGGAATTGGGTGACTTGGGTTTGAGTCTTGATTTTATTAGTTGCCGACTGTCAGATATGTAAGTGAGGTAATAGGTCTTAATTTCCCTGTCTGTGTGCATTGAGCCCTTAGGGTTGCCTGAGGAATATATAAGAACATAAAAACACAAATGTTTTTTTAATCCTTATGCTCTGTCCTAGTGAAAGTTATTTAGCCAACAATATATTTTGATGTGTGCCAGGTGGTCAAGGTGCAAAGGCCATGGAAATATGATCTCCCTTAGCTCATAGTGTGATGTGATAAACAAGCAAATGGGTAATTACAACATGATGTGTGAGTGCCCTATCAGGACGAACAGGGTACTCAAAGGACAAAGAGCAAGCACTATGATGCTTATCTATTGTTGCAAAACAAATTAGCACCAAAACTTTGCAGCATGAAAAAACAAACACCCACAAGCTTACATCATTTCTGCATATGAAGAATCTGAGAATGGACAGGCTGGATAGTTATGACTCATGATATGTCACTGCTTCCACAAACTAGACTAGGGGGCTGGAGAGATGGCGCAGTGATTAAGAGCACCAACTGCTCTTCCAGAGGACCTGGGTTTGATTCCCAGCTCCGACAAGGAAGTGTAGAACCATCTGTAACTCCAGTTCCAGAAGATCTGGTATCTTTATCTGGCCTCCATGGACACTTCATACATGTGGTGTACAGACATACATGCAGACAAAACACCCATACACATAAAAATAAATAAAATCTCAAAAAACAAACACACTAAACTAGACATAAAAATGTATTTCCAACTTCACTCCAGTGGCTGTCCACAAGGGCTTCGGTTATTCTCCACATGGGCTTCTCAAAATGTATTTTTCTTTCAAAACAGTTCTAAGAGAAATATAGAGAGGGCAGGGGAGCGGGGAGGAAGGGACACACACACACACACTTTCTTTTTCTTTTCTTTTCTTTTTTGTTTTTCGAGACAGGGTTTCTCTGTGTAGCTTTGGAGCTTATCCTGGCACTCTCTCCGGAAACCAGGCTGGCCTCGAACTCACAGCGATCTGCCTGCCTTTGCTCCCTAGTGCTGGGATTAAAGGTGTGCGCCACCAACGCCAAAGCCCCACACACTTTCAAAAGGAGCAAGCATTATGTTTCCCATTTCCCAACATAGCCCAACATTGGCACTGCACAAGGTGGGAAATTACAAGAAGAAGTGAGAACTAGAAAAGGGAGTCATCCTGATCCTTGCTGCCTCAGGGATTTAATCCAGTGGGAGAGAGGAGGAGCCTGGAAAAACTTCCTGAAGCTTAATCTTGGGTAGCACTTTTTATTTTTTTTATTTTTATTTTTTACTTTTCCTATTTCTGCTAGATAATAGACTAGTAAGAGAGAACCTTGTAAATTCAAATTATTCCACTACTAAGTAGAAACGATACTGTGGATAGAGTACATGTAGAGCTAGTGGGTTTCCTGAGTGCCTACACCTAGTAAAATTAGACCCCAATTGGCTTGGTGTGCTCCTCAAGTCCATCCTACTTAAAGATGGCTACCAATAACTACTATATACCCCTATAATGTACCACTGGGAGTGAGCAGAGAATATGTCTGTCTGAAAGACAGCTCTGTGTATGTTATCTGACATACTCCCTGTTATCATGCCCTAGTGTTTAATAAAATGAGAGACATAAAGGAAACTCAGTGAATTCAGGGCACCATGAAAATGTCATAGGGTCAAGACACATCATATACACACATTAGTAAATGAATAGATGACACAGTCATTTCTTTTAGGTTTTTGTATGTGTGTTTTCATTTTCCCTAGATGGCATCTTCTTCCTTCACCTCTTTTCCCAAGGCTTTCTCTCTACAGCAACCGGATCAACAATTTTGAAAGAGTGAACAGTGCAGCAAACACATTGACAAACTTTGACTCCGTTTATTTCAGCCTGCTTGCTGACCCCCGATTCTTCTGTTTAGACATATTACCACACAGTGTTCCTAGATTTCAAGATACTTTCAAAACATGAGGCAATGGCCAGCTGCTGCTCTGTCCTGGCTATATCTTCGGTTAGTGTCCCCTCAGAGCCATCTCAGATCTTCAGAATGCTATGAGGAGTGTTAATGACTTCATTCTGGCAGGGTTGTTCCCCTCAGATCTCACTGTCAGGGGATTTCTAGGAAGCTTCCTCTGGCAGCTGATCCCACACAGAGGGAGCCCCCTGCACACCTCCATCAGTGCCTCCACCAGGCCTTGCAAAGGCTTTGCTTTCTATTTTCTGCCTTTTTGTTGGGAAGGAATACAGTTAAGTAGTACAGATCATAGGCTTGATATTTAGAGCCCTTTTTCATTCTCTTAGCTATTTGGGCAAATTACTTAACATCTTTGAACCTAAAATTTTCTCATTTGTAAATTAAGAATACTAATGTATTTATGTCACAGGGTTATTGTGAAGAGTGAGTACTTAGAATGCAGCCTGCAAATAATACACACTTGCTAATGTTAGAGATCTATTCAGGCTTTTTGGTCCATCCCCTGGGTAGTGAGAAGCTGTAGGTGATTCACTTTGATGGAAGGAGAAAGAAATTCAGACTCACTGAACAGCAGATGAAGAGGGCTGGAAACATTACTTCTCTGCACTCATTCAATGCTTAGAAGGACCCAGGCTAAGAGGTAAAATTCAGAGGGTAAGGAACTCATTCCATGTCACACTGCTATGCCCAGTGTCCTTACCCTGTTATCCACTATAACATTCTGGGGCTCACTAGGGCATTTGATTATTTAACTTACCTGTTTTGTGATGAATCCATGCCTTTACCTTTATATATATATTTATTATAATGTTTAACATTAATATATATTTTATATGCTATATATTTACATATTACATATAATAAAATATATATGTATTTCTCCCATTTAAGACTCAAACTTTTTGTACATTTAGTTCTTACCTCTCTCCCACTTCCTTTACTGGCCTCAAGATGTTCTGTGAGCCTTGCTCCAACTTCTCTTTTCCACTTAATTGCCCCTCCCACCCCCTCTCCCCCACCTCCACCCCCAGCCCCAGCCTGGTTTCCTGGAAAATGCTTTCTCATCTCTGGTCTCATTCCCCTCCTCTTCTCAGTTCTCAGTCATTCCATTTCCATGGCCTGGGACTGTGTGTGCTAGCCTCAGCTGGATTGCTTTCAGAGGCCCAGTCTAGCTCCGCTGCATATCAGGCTGGGGGTGAGGAACAAAATGGGAAACCAAGAGTTCCAAAGACTCATAAAAACAGTCCCGTAGGCTGCTGAGCACGGATGGTGTTTGGGAGTCACCTCATGCAACTGAGAGGTCAGGGAGTAAAAACTGTAGGCCTGGGATCTGCAGCATGTGGAAACACTAAGTTCCAAACAGTACAGTGTCAGGGGGATTTGGTCTTAATAGAATCTACAACTGTTAGAGAACTTTGTTGTCCTTACTGACCGCCATGACCTAGACTGAACTTACTGAGCCTGTGCTGTTAGCTCACTGCAATGTGAGCTCAGTGGAAACCTTGCCACCTCTTCCAGATGAACTATAGAAATCAGTTCACCAAGCCTCCCTCCTCCCATTCCAATTTTTAATTGAGATCTTATTAGGTTTAAAGGTCAATTCAAGAAGAACTGACAATTTTTCAATACTGATAATTCCATCCAAGAGCATGGTTCATGCCTGCAGTCATTTTACAAAATCTTTATTGGTCTTTACTATTATTTTGTATGTGTGCAGACCTATCCGTGCTTAGGGAAGGTGGGAAGGCATCTTGGTAGAGTTGGTTCTATCTCTTCATTGGCACTAGGGATTGAACTCAGGTGGTCAGGCTGGCACAGTAAGCCCCTCTACTCGATGATCCACCTCTTCCAGTCATCTGCAAGTTTTTTTCTGTTAGTGAAGCCACATTACCCCCACTAGGTTTAGGTATTTTATAGAAATTACTTTTCATACAGTATAAATTTTTCAATCCATATTTTTTACCAGATTATTCTTCTACAGCAATTGCTGTGTTTTCCTCATTTGGGGTTGATTTCAGATTGTTACTCCCCCCCCACATACTGGGTATTAAAAACTTATCAACAACTATGTATCTATAAGTTTCTTACCCAATTGCTGTTCCATGTGTCCAATATCTTCCCCATAGAATTTAGTGAGTGCTTGCTTCAGCAGCACCTAGACTAAAATTGGAAGGAACAATTCTCAGGTGAAAGCCCATAGAAAACAAAAGCTTTGAACCCTTACAGACGAGAAAATGTTGATATTTTGCTATTGTATTTGCATGCCACTGTGGCCAGCCCAGTACATAGCTCAAAACTCAAAATTATTTTCTTTTTTGAGGCGTAGAGAGATAGATGGCTCAGTGGTTAAGGGCACTGGTCACTCTGGTCACCCAGAGACCTGGGTTTTGTTCCTAGCACCCATACAGTGGCTCACAGGGGCTTTAATGCCCTCTTCTGACCTCTGCAGGTATCAGGAATGTACATTGTGCACACGCACACACACAGGCCAAACCTATAGACATAAAACAAATAAATCTAACTTTTTTTAAAATATTATTTTCTTCTAAATCCATACCTCATTGCCAACCCATATTTGGTTTGCTAAAAAGCAATCTCGGTTTTCTTTTTGGTAATGTGTCTCTTTTTTCTGGATATACTTAAAGTTTGTCATTTCTTAGCTCTGAAATGCCTCTTAGATTTATCTGAGTAAAGATTTTCTGGAGTTTGTCTCACCTGATACTTCAGCTGGCCCCAGGGAAGCCCCGAGCCTTGCTTAGGTTGGAGCATTTTCCCATTACTGCTCTGTGAGCCTCTTCCCTAACAAGTTGTGCTTTGCTCAGGGCATTTCTTTCAAATAGAAGGCTTTTGAATCCATCCTTTGTGACTGTGCATTGTTTACTAGGGCTGTCTTAACCAGATGCCATAGAACCAGCTCATCACACTGAGTGGTTTCACCATCCCAAATATCTTTTCTCAGTTCTAGAGTCTGGGAAGTCCAGTGCCATGGTGCTGGCCCAGTCACTCTCTAGAGAGGGTTCATTTCCTGCTTGCACACATCTCTCTTCTGCTCATATCCTCACCCAGCACAGAAAAACAAAACAAAACAAAACAAAAAAACTAGTTTTCTCTTCCTCCTCCCCATGTGGAATTGGCCTCTTCCCTATGACCTCATTTAACCTTTGTAGACTCCGCACAGCTCTTGCCTCCAATGCCCGGGCCATATTTTTTTCTTATTTAGTTTTTGAATCATTCATTTCTGTGCTCCTCTTTCCATATATAAGTCAACCCATCTACTACTTTACTTAGTTTTACTATTTTATTTTTCAGTCTCTTTTTTATTTGTTCTTTTCCATAGCAACCTATACAATATCCCACCCCTTTTTAAGGTGATGCTGCTTACAGCAATTGTCTCTTCAATTACCCATCTTTCCTCTTGGGCTTAGCTTCCAATTTGCTCATCTCTGTTGTTTTTTTGTTTTGTTTTGTTTTGTTTAACAGTTGGGTTTCCTCAGGTATCTGGTGATCCTGGGTTTCCTATTCCTGTCTATTTTTGAAGGTTATGTTAATTGTTAATTAATAGTTGGCATGTTGTTCAAGTTTGCAACCCCAATATTGAGACATTTATGTCTGTCTGGGATCCTCTGGAGAAGGGAAGATTAGTTTGGACGCTTTTTTTTTTTTTTTTTTTTTTGTTTTTCAGACAGGGTTTCTCTGTGGCACTCGCTCTGGAGACCAGGCTGGCCTTGAACTCACAGAGATCCGTCTGCATCTGCCTCTGCCTCCCGAGTGCTGGGATTAAAGGCGTGCTCCACCAACGCCCGGCTAGTCTGGATTCTTTAAGTAGGATATCTTCCCTGTAAGATGCACGAGAGCTAGAAAGCAAGCTTGAGGACCAGTGTCCTCCCTTCCCCTGGCCTTTACTTAGATGAAGATGCAGCTGACAGGTGGGGTAGGAACAACTCTTCCTCCTCTCTGTGTGTAAGTCCAGGCTCACAGTCAGTCCTATTCCTCTTTATTCACAGGCTCTCATATCCAGGCTGCTGCCTTCCCAACACAGGTGTCTTACTACTTTATGGCCTCTCTCCCACATATGACACATATACAAATGCACACACAAGCATATGTGTACACATGCATGCACATACTAAAGCTCTCTGCGGCAGAGGACAGGTGAGCCGAACCTGTTGCTCGTAAGGCCGTGTAATACTAATAACCCTGATGACTGATTCACAACTCCTATTCTTTGTCTCAAAAATGGAAAGAAACAAAACCCATCGTTAGTAAATGAGAGATCCAAGGTTCAGGTAGCTGAAGAGCACAGACACAAAGTGGCTCCAGAGCCAACTCTTACGCCCTTCTGTTTACATTGCGATGCCGATGTCCTATTTCTATCATATTTATTTTCTCTCCTTTTGAAAGTGTTTTTTAAATTTTTAATTTATTTTTATTTTAGAAACAATCTTATTTTACATATCAATTCCCCCATTCCTTCGCCCTCCTATTCTCCCATGTCCCCCACCGACCCTCCCAACCCACTCCCCAAGGATAGTAAGGCCTTCCAGGGGGGTCATCAAAATCTTTCACATCATTTGGGAGAGGGCCTGGGCCCTCTTCCATTTATCTGGGCTGCAATAGTATCCCTCCATAGGGAATGGGCTCCCAAAGTCCATTTGTGCACTATGGATAAACACTGGCTCCACTGTTAAAGGTCCCATAGACTGCCCAGGCCTCCTAGCTGGCACCCACATTCAGAGGGCTTGGTTCGGTCCAATGCTGGTTCCCCAGCTTTATGACTGGGGTCCCTGTGTTCTCACTAGGTCAAGTCAAATGTTTCTGTGTGTTTCTACAGCACAGTCTTGGCTCCTTTTGCTCATCCCTCTTTCCTCTCTACAAGTGGATTCTGGGAGTATGGCTCAGTGCTTAGCTCTTGAAAATGTTTATCTTTACTTCTTGCATTAACATATAATTACTGGGGGAGGAGAGCAGTTTTCTTGGCTGTAGACTCTTGCTTCTATTTAGCTATCCAACAATATTTGACAAGCAGTTGTCAGTGTAAATTTTGTGGGCCAACTAGGTAGAGCAGCTAATTACAATTATGCTATCATCTGTACATAATTACACATTAGAGTGGTGCAAGTATTTTATTTGAGGTCTTTAAATTTTTTATTATGTCCACTAAATTAAAGATCTAGGGAAAAATAAGGTCAAGTTGCAATTCAAAAGGAAAACTGGAGGAAAGTTCAAAGTTCAGTTTCTGGCTGGAGTTCTTCCAAACCCTGATCAGTAAGTCTGTGTTGACAGACAGGAGATACCGACACACTTTTTGATGTCTCCTGTTAGCTTTCTATTAGTTCAGACAAGACAAAGCCCTAAAAGAGACAAGATCATGTCTGATGTCCATAAAGATGGGACAACCTGCATTTGTTCTTCCTGGTCGAACTTGGCTTATTCATGCACTCACTTAGCAAATAGTCATGTGTGTGTGATTCTCAACCTGGCTGTCTACTACAACTACCCATGGAAAATTTCCAAAATATCATTAGCTGCTTTCAGCCCTAAAGTAATGGAACCTTAGTCCTTGCAACTTTAAAGCTCCTCAAGCAACTATGACACACAAGATGAAGACCACTGATTGGTGACATATGATGTTCTGTGCTAGCAAGTAGGGACACAAATAATAATCTTGATTTATTGAGGGCATATTATGTTTCAGGTGTTCTGCTAAATCTAACCCCTCAAAAGCTCTAGAAGTTGGTATTATTCTTATTGTATAGATGAGGCTGAGATAGGGTAGCTAGCTTGCCCAGGGTAACACATCTGGCCAAGTATGGACTTCAGTACAACATTCACTATTCTGTGGATGGCTATAACCATAGTTCAGTAAACAAAGGGATGACAGGAGATAAATATCAAGAGAAGTAAGAAGTGGGGAGGCAGGGACAGGAAATAGGAAGAAGTGCTTTAATTAAATCTAAACACACACACACACACACACACACACACACCAAACAAAAAACCAGGACCCAGAAGAGTGCCTCAGACACAGGCTTCCCAATCTGTGTTACTAGAGCTCAGCCTGCCTTCCTCAGAACTCCTTTCTCTCTTCCCCCTGTTGCAAATGCTGGAATGCCCACAATCATCCTAACATTGCAACGGGAAGACTGAAGTCATGCACAATTACTCATGCAAATCTCAGGACAATGCATTCTTTTGTGTGCCTCTCATTCACATATATAAAGCTTCACTCTGTTTTTTTTTTTTTTTTTTTGTCTTTGTTGAAGAAACAATTTACAAATGTGCCAAACACACATTGGTTCCCATCCTCTTCTCTCATCCCTCACTTGACTAGGACACTAAAAAACAAGTCCTTGGCTTGCCCTGGGCATGTGCCCATTTGCCAACTCAGCCCAGAATGGAAGCTACCATACACTTTACACTACTTCGGGCCAAATTATGGCCCTAAACTTGAGGTTAACCTCAAGGAGTGTTTAGCCACACCTGTGACCCTCTCTGCTTGGCCTCAGAGGAAAGCACAGACTTTGTGTGGAGAAAAGGGAAATGGTATGATGTTGTTAATTAACCGTGGGAGGGAAGGAAGTCCTCTCCAGACCCCAAAAACGTCCAGTGAAGAACATTATAAAAAGCAGCCTTTGTACCAGCCAGCCACATGATTCAAGCTGCTCTCTGTTGGGGTTGGAAATAAAAATAACAACTCCAGTGGTGGGCTGGATCTCTTCATCCCTAGTGAGCACCCCAGGAGGCAGTTCAGCAGGGGGAGAGGACCTCAGGTATGTAGATAGAATTGGTGGCCCTTCCCAGAGCCTTCAGGAAACCCCACAAAGCTGGAGCTGGCATGCTTTTAGTGACTGGTGAGTTGAGTAGCAGGACTGTGGAGTAGATTCAGGTCAAGGGGTCCAGGCCTCTGCATGCTTCAGAGCCTGGGTAATCTCACTCCAGCAGGTCCCTCTCGTCCAGTGCTTATCATAGTAGGGGCTGTTTCTCACTTTGCACAGGGTACTATCTTAAACACAGAGAAGGTAGTGTCACCTCCCAAGCTGCCCACGTTCTAGAAGCTTGGCTGCTGCAGGGCTGACTGGAATCTGCAGTGTCTGGGAGACTGAGTCAAGTAAAGTGTTGTCGGCAAGGGTCTGAGTCCCTGGGATAATTGATTTGCCCATAGCAGATAGGCAGTTGAGCCATTTGGCTGACCTTAGGGAAGAAGGTGCAGACTGTTGACCAGTTTGGAGGAAGGAGTCAGGCAACAGAGAATGGCCTTAGAATTGAGGACTGAATGCCCAAGTGCAACATTTACCCTTAAAAGGCCTGACTCCAGTGTCTGCCTTACTTCACAAGGATTGAAGAGTCCCAAGACGAGGTTGCCAAAACCAGGGAGACAGGGCACTAGGGTTTCAGACCAGGCAAGTTTCCCAGTCTCTCACTCCAATAACACTTCTGCATCTAGGCAGACAAGGAATTTCCATCCTTAGAATATCACATGTTCAGGATCCCTGGCAATAAACATCCTTCTTTTCCTTCCTTCACGTCAATAAAGGATTTCGCCTCTCTAGACTCCTGAAGCATCAGAGTTGAAAGGGTTTTAGAAGCGGTGGAGATCAGTTCTGATAGAAAACAAAACTGAACCAGAGAAATGACTGACACAAGAGTACACAGTTAGTCTGTGTTTTCTAGGAGGGAGACCAAGTCCTCAGGTAATCCTTTAGGGCTTTCTCCCCACACAACACCTCACGATTTGTGACTTTGTGTAGCAGGGCCTGTTCCCTATTCTATTTCTCTTCACTCACTTTCATACAGGATCTTGAATTATAACTTCTTGATAAACTGACTTTCTGAGAAGTTTCACTATTTGGTGTTTTAACCCCAAATGAAATTGAACAAAATGGCATTATTTGGTTAGTAAGAGGTCATTGCAATGGGAGGTTTCTAGTGTGAGATAAGACTGGATTGAAAAATTCGTAAATTCTTAGGCCTTGTCCTCAAAGCTTTATGCTCCACTAGCAAGAACATTGCTAGGGTTTCACCAAAGACTGCATTTTCATAAGCACCTAGAGGACCAAAGTGACATTTGAGTAGCACTGCTTTAAGGTGAGGCTGAGAGAACTTCCCATCACTGAGAAATGTTGAAACTGCTATCCCCTTCTTGTCCCTTCCTTCCAATTTCTGCCTCTCCTTGACACCTTAAGATCCTGATGTGGGGGGAGGGTAAAGGAGGAATACAAATGGAAAATTTTAAGAAAAATAAAATATAGCCAACTTAAAAGATCTTCTGCAGTCCCGATATCATGTTGTTAATGTTGAAATATAAACATCTGCTATGTTTATATTGGCTGGCGTCTGAAATGATCATCCTTGGTTATATTTAGGAATGCGATGGCTTGGAAAGCACACTAAAAAACTCTGAGAACAAAAATATTTTCCCTCTTAACTTTTTGGAAAATCTGCCCCCGCCTTTTTTTTCAATCCCCCAAACATATCCTTTCCTTAATTCTCTCTCTCTCTTTTTTCATCCATCATCACATATTTCTTCCAGTTACATTTCTCTCTTCATCTTTCATTTCATTTACTTTTTTTTTTAACAACAGGATTCTATTTATTTATTTATTTATTTATTTATTGTTTTTTTGGGACAGGGTTTCTCTGTGTAGCTTTGGAGCCTGTCCTGGAACAAGCTCTTTTAGACCAGGCTGGTCTAAAACTCAAAGATCCACCCACCTGCTTCTGCTTCCCAAGTGCTGGGATTAAAAGCATGTGCTACCACCACTGGGCAACAGCAGGATTTTAAAACCATGGTTTTATTACAGAAATTTTAGGAGTTAGAAAAGTAAATGAAAGGATAACTGGAGTCAGAGATCGGAAAGGAAGAGAAAGAGCAGCCATATTCCTACTGACAATAAAAACAAGTGTAAGCATCATATAAAATCATCTCAAACTTTTTGTGTATGATCTCTTTTTTACCATGATGGGACGATTAAGAACATGATAATTAGTATCTACTTCCTTTAGAACAGATTTGTAAATTACTAGCTTCATTAGTGACCACACCTCAACATCCTGAATTTTTAAATTATATTTTTATTAGTTCAAATTGGAAACGAGCCTGCTTCACATGTAAATTCCTGCTCCCTCTCCCTACCATCCTCCTCCACCTCCACCAATCTCCTCACCCCATCCCCTCTCTGCTCCCCAGGGAGGGTAAGGCCCTCCATGGGGATCCCCAAAGTTTGTCATATCATCCTGGGCAGGGTCTAGGCCCTCCTTCATGTGTCCAGGCTGAGAGAGCATCCCTCCACGTGGGATGGCCTCCCAAAGTCCTTTCTTACTCCAGAGATAAATACTGATCTACTACCAGAGGCCCCATAGAGTGCCAAGGTCTCACTGACATCCAGAATCAGGGGGTCTGGATCAGTCCCATGCTGGCCTCCCAGACATCAGTCTGGGGTCCATGTACTCCCCCTTGTTCCGGTCAGCTGTTTCTGTGTGTTTCACCAGCCCGGACTTGATCTCTTTCCTCATCACTTCTCCCTCTCTGCAACTGGGTTCCAGAGTTCAGCTCAGTGTTTAGCTGTGGGTATCTGCCTCTGCTTCCATCAGCCACTGGGTGAAGGCTCTAGGATGACATATAAAGCAGTCATCAGTCTCATTATAGGGGAAGGGCATTTAGGGTAGCCTCTCCACTATTGCTTAGATTGTCAGTTGATATCATAACATCTTGATTTTTTTTCAATTCTGCTACTCTATTGACGTTTATATATTTAAAACCTTTCACTACTAAAAGCAATGCTATAATCCTTAATGACTTTGTCTTTAAAAAGGTATCAAACTGAAACAAACATAGGAATGCATCATTATACTTGTGAAAAAATTAAGATAATGGCAAGTCTGTTGCCAGCCCTGGTTTTCCTCTTTCCTTCGTCCCACTCTCTCCCACCTCAGCTCAGGGAATCAGCTTTTGACAGGTGTGCATTCAGAAAGCAAGATTAGATTCTACCAGGATTTCTGAAAGTGAGATGGTCACCAACCTGTGAGGGAGAACAGGTATTGATTCATGGGGAAATGCAAGGACCACTCATAGGCCAGACACTGTGCTGCCCAGGGCAATTTAATGTTAAGGAAATGGAATGTAGTCTCAACTACTACTGAGAGAACATCTATTTCCTCCATTTTTGCCAGGATTACCACCCTAGGTTACTTGCCTTCTGGTCTATAATCTTTCCTTTTCAACTCTTCCAGTTTACTGCTGATTAAATAATCTCATGAGACCACTATAAATTATTTCTTAATCTATAGTCCAATGTATTCACTGTTCCTCTTACTCTGCCCACTCCATTTCCCCTTATCCCTCAACTGCTCACACTTTTATCTCCTTATCTTGTATCTCAGGAGCACACACCAAGTCTAGTAAGTTCTTCTAACCCTTTACCAAAGTCTTAGCCCTGTAACTCCTTTCTTGCTTCTTCTCCTGTAACAGGTGCTACTTTTTTGTGATTGTTTGTTTTGGATTCCTGGCCTATCATGAACTATACTGTAAATTCCAAAAACAAAACAAAACAGGGCCTCTGTATTATCTGCCTTTGTATTCTCAGCAGCCAACATGGTGCTGGGTACATAGTTAATGCTTAGTAAATGTCTGCTCATTTGTTCAACAAAAAGAACAGGTAAATTAGTTTTCCAGAAGTGCCATGTGGGTCTCATGCTGGTTTTTAGGACTAGAGGTCAATTCTCACTTAGAAAGAGAAGCAATTGCATCATGTGTATATGTGTGTTGAGCCTACAGGTATGTATGCATGTGGGTCTGAAGCTGACATTAAGTGTCTTTCCCCATCATTTTCTTCTTTATTTGCTGAGGTAAGGTTTCTAGTGAGTCTAGTTAGCCAGCTTGTTCTGCCTCTAGAGTGCTGGGTTTGCAAGGTGCCTTGCTTTTTCCCTGGGTGCTGGTGACCAGAATTTAAGTCCTTACTCTTGCAGGGGCAAGCACTTAATCCACAGGAGACATCTTCCACTCCAGGGAAGACATTTTTTTTCTTTTTTTAGACACAGTCTCTCTACATAGCCCTTGCTGTCCTAGAACTTACTATGTAGACCAGCCTGGCCTCAGACTCACAGAGATCTATCTGCCTCTGTCTCCCCAGTGCTGGGATTAAAGACATGTGACACCATCCTTGCTTAAGAAATACAAATTTCAAAAGTATCATATACATGTATGAACTTGTTAAAGAATAAACAATAAACTTTAAAAAAAATCTCAATTTTGCCCATTAGGAATAGAAGTGTGTTGTGGTTGGTATTTCTTTTTGAGGATTCAAGATTACAGTTACACAGGGCCATAATCCTACAGGGTAGCCTAAAACCCACCAGGCTAGTCTGGAGCTCATAGATGCAACCCTAACTCAGCTTCCAAGTTGTTAGGATTTCAGGCATACACCACCATGCCCAGAAAGAACTAGAAGTTTCAAAGGTCAAATCTAATCATTTTGTCCCCTTTCCTAACTTCTTTTTGTTGCTTTTGTTTAAAAGTTTAAAAGTTGGTCTACACAGGCCCTTCATGGCCCCAAACTGGCTCATCTATGTGGCTCCATCTAGTCCCTCTTTCTGAGGCTCTTTGGTCATTCTTTGGTCCCCACTCCTTTATCAAGATACCCTATGGTATAAACCATGACCCATACTATGTCCCTACCTCACATCATTTGGTCAATTATTTGCTTCAGGTCACAGCTTGGCTGCCATTCCCTTAGGAGACCTATTTTGAGCCTCATGCTAGATCAGGCTACACCACTGTATATTCCATAGCACTGTATTTTTTATTTACTTTTTTTTTGTTTAAGTTCTGTGTATACATGTGTGCCTGCTAGTCTGTATATGCACCATATGTATGCAGGTACCCAAGGAGGTCAGAAACAGATGTTGGATCTCTTAGAACTAGAGGTACAGGTGTTTGTGAGCTGCCTCATATAAGTTCTGGGAACTGAAGCTGGGTCCTCTGCAACAGCAGAATGCTCTCTTAACTGCTGAGCCATCTCTCCAGCCCTTTCCTTTCCTTTGATAGCTAAGCGTAATTGCTGGCTGATTGCTTTTACTCCCTCCTCCAGTCTCTAAGAGGACAGGTTCTGTATCTATCCTGTTCACTACTTTATTGTAATTTCCTATGCTATTGCATTAATTGTGCAATCCTGTGATGTACATACATGTCCTTACTCTCATTTTGATGGATGAAAAAACTGAAGCTCTAATAGAATCAAATTGAGCAGAGGTCCTACCTGGTTAAAGAGCTAGAAATTAGTTTATTTGGGTTTGGATTCCTAGGTGTCAAGTTCTGGTTTTACCATTTACTAATTTTATAATTTGGTATGAGTCTCCTCATCTATATGAGAGATAATATTCTATAATTATTTTGTCTACAATATTCTTGAGAAGATCAGGTCAAACACTAGATGTGAATGAAATATGTTGTAGACCATAATGAACTCTATAAATTAAGTGAGACAAATGGTGATTTTTGTCAGGCCCAACCAACAAGTGCTGCTTATCTGGTGTGTAACTGCACATCTGTTTCTTGAGTAAATGTCAGTTTGGGGCAGTTAGCTCAGATGTCTGTGTATGTTATCTAGCAGAGGTTGCTACCCCAAAACTAGGTTAATAACAAAACAATAAACTCTGTAACATGAATGACATCTATCTTCTACATAATTGTAAATTGTAAATGACAATAGACGATGTGTAATGATGTGTTAGTAACCAGCCCCCAGTCCTTGCTCACCAAGGAACAAGTAAAATGGTTAGTTAAGTGTAATTAAAAATTAGCATTAATGGCTGAGAGCTTAGAGTTGGAGTCTCCTAGATCTGAGTTGTAGCTCAGATGTCATCAATTCTACATCTACTAACAGGGAGAAATTGAGCAAGTTACTCAACTTCTTCAAACTTCATTGCCACATGTAAAATACACTTAGCTCTCAGGCCCATATAAGGATTAAAACAAAGAACATGAGTGTCTGATGCACAGGAAACTCTTAGTTCAGTCCTTAAGTCCACATGTTGGACTCCCAAAAGTTGTCATCAGGCCTTCAATGTGCAAATAAATAGATAATAAACAGATTTTTTAAAAAGGATGGGTTCTGTAATTTTGTACAAGAAGCCAGACATCCAAGATATAATATTATGTCTGTTTTTCATAAACATGGGTTGTTGTTCATTTTGATTTTGAAAGTGCTTGGGATTGAATCCATACTGTATATTTTTACTTAAAAACTATTGATCTAATGGTACTCTGATATGTGGGGAGGAGTGTAGTAATTAATAATGAACATGTACAAATATACACTCTAGTATAAATCAAAATCAATTTAAAAAGAAATAAATACCATTAAGATCAACACGCAAAGATATAGATAGTGTTAAGAAATCTTGTAAGCATACAGAGCGGGTCAGGATTGATTTTGAAAGTGGGTCAGGAAGTGATATTGAAAGTGATCTTAGCTATCATCCCAGCACACTGGATGAGGAACACCTTCCCAGATGTGCAACTCTGCTTTACTGGAAAATGTAGGGTGCTTCCTGTTAAATACTTGCATATTTCTGACACAAATGGTGACATCCTGTGGTCACTTCCCTCCCCTAGTCAAATGCTAGGTGGTGGTTTCATACTTTCCCCACCCAAGAGCATGGATTATCTGACACTAGCAGAGAAACAGGAAGAACGGTGGTTTTAGCCCAGAAAGAAGACTACAGAGTTTACAGTAAATAACTTCCATTACTTGACCAAAAATTGAGAAAGCTATGATGTGAGATGATAAGGAAGCCAAGACAGCTCCTGGAAAAGATGAAAGTATCCCCGATATTAGAAGCAAATTCTGTTTCCACAGCACCCTGAGCAAGATGGTGGCTGAAGTCAATGTTGGACAGTGGCTCTATCAGTCAGGAGAAGGCGGTTTGGCACTGCTCTTGTAAATGCAATGATATTTTTCTTCAATGAAGCTGCTGCTCTGTCCTGGAATCTCACACTCAGCTTAACCAAGTCAAAACAGTGATTCAGATTTGAGCAATCAATCATACTGTGGAAGCTAACCCAATCACCATAGAACTTGATTTATGGGAAATAAAGAGTTTCCAAGACAACTTGAAACAGTGGTTGATGTAATGGCTATTATGCCCCAGAAATGGCAATATAGACTTTCATCTTTTTCTGAAAGCATTATTCTCATAAGGAAATTACACCTAAAGGCTTCAGTGACATTCATATGACTCCATCTGCCTCTAACATAATAATCATAATAGTGGGTACCAGTTGAATTTCTAGCTTAAGTAATAAAGACTTGCTTCTAGGGCACTCCTTGGCTTCTGTTCAAACTGCACAACCCTTAGAATGCTGCTCATACTTAAGCTGTAGGCTATATGCATCATAAGGTTAGAGATCTTTTCTACCTTCTTCAGAATTGTGTTCCACCAGGAATCCAGAACAGTGTCTAGGACATGGTTGGCAATTACTCAATGTTTGTTGAGGTATTTAACAAAATTCATTATCTCTCTTAATACAATCACCCTGAAAGATCGGTATAATTAGCTCTAGTTTGTGAATAATAAACTTGATCTTCTTCAAAGCAGTGTAGTTATGTACACAGTGAAGTAAAGTATGGCTCTATAGTCACATGGTATGCAGATTTAGTATGAGACAATCAGGAAAGTAATCTTGTTTATGTGAAGGTTCTTTTCTAAGTTCCATAGAGTGTGTGGGGGGGGTATAGCTCTGTTGTCACATGGCTAAAGGAGAAGAAGATTTAGCAAAGATGCTCAGATGAGAGACATAAGCATCTTTGAAAAGCCTGAGCTCATGCAGACCACAAGAAACTGGCTTGTTCTGTGTAAATCCAAAGAGCAGACTATCTATCATGTGGCCTTTCCATGTTCTGTAACTTCTCTCGATGTCATTTGGAGCTGCCTGACATTCAAATAACTGTCTTAATGAAGGGCATCAATTATAAAGACGAGAATATAGTTGAAGTCAAGCGTGTGACGTATACCTTCAATCCCAGCACATGAGAGACTATGGCAGGACTATCATGAGTTCAAGGCCAGCTTGGAGTGCAGAGTAAGACCCTATCTCAAAAACAAAACAAATTAAGATAGGGATCAATTAAGAAAGATACCTAAGATTGGTTTTTTTGGCCTCCATATAAATATGCATACATGTGTATGCACACTTAGAAACATATACTTGAAAACACACACATGCCAACCAACCAAGTAACCAGACAGAGACTGTAGGCATGATTGTCCAAACTAGTCGGCAGCAGTGGAAATAGAAAGAATTTCAAAGAAGGAGGGAAGAAAGATGGCATGCATAGCTGGGTGTGGGATGTGAAAGGGAAAGTGATTAGGGATAACTCCAGATTTGTGATATCAGTGGCTGGGTAGAGGCAGTGATATGGGAATGAGCTAGAGAAGAAGCTGGTGAACACTGCCAGCATTCTGAAAGCCCACGCAGTCAGAACACTCCAGCCCTTTGGTTCACCCCATGGCTTCATGCCTCTGAGTACAGGCCCATTGCTCGAGAGCAAAGTAGGGTGGGCAAATGTGACAGAGCTTCAGTGTATGCTTCCTGGTGCTAGAGCAGTAACTCAGGTCTAAATCTCGGTGTCTACCTCTTTTCCTCCTCTTATTGTTAGAGCCATCCCAGAAAGGCAAAGGGGGGATCAGGGACCCACAAACAAAATTATAAAGGAGAAGAAAAGAACCAGGAGAGCTTCAAGATTAGAATCTGGTTTCCTGCCAGAGTTTTACTTCATTTAATGTACCTCGCCCACACTCTCTCTGGTTTCCAAAGACAGACTGCAGTCTCTGCTCTGGAGTCAGCCTCCAGTCCTTGGTGCTGAATAAAAGGAACTAACAGAAGGGGGAAGTGGAGCCCTCTGAGGACCAGGGGTGGCTAGGAGCATGCAGCTAAGAGGCAGTGAGGGAATGGCAGGCCAGGAATCGATGAGCAATAGGAGCTCCCGGTGGGCACTGGGCTCTCCCTCAGCTCTGAAGCAAAGTGCTGATTGAAGCACTGTAGGCCTGGGGTAGAGCTGACCTCAGTGGAGGCCTCCTAGAGGATGGAGAGTAATTGCCATCTTGTGATGTCTTCTGAATGAGGCTGCAGAGAAAAGGGCTACGCTTTATAACCAAACAGCTAAGACATAGAGGTGGCCAAGGAGGGGAGGGCAAACACAGAATGTGAACAATGTGTCTTTCGTTTTTAAGAATATATTCTATCATTTTTGTTAATTTGTTTGTTTCTAGATACAAAAAGCAACAAATCTTCATGGTAGAAAATCTGAGATACACAGAGAAGCAGAATGGATAATTAATTATAATCCCGCCAATCTCTCTTATTTTTATTTGTTTATTTTTCTTTCATACAATAATCCTGATGCAGCCTTCCCTTTCTCCACTATTCCCAGCTGTCCCCCTAGCCTGCTGTCTCCCCCAGATCCACTGCTCCTGTTTCCCTTCAGAAAAGAGCAGGTCTCCCAGGGATATTAACTAAACATGTCGTAACAAAATGCAGTAAGACTGGGCACACATTCTCAGACCAAGGCTGGATGAGGCTAACCCACTAGGAGAAAAAGGGTTCCAAAAGCAGGCAAAAGAGTCAGAGATACCCCTAATCCCACTGTTAGGGGTCCCATAAAATCCCCACGCTAAATAACCACACCATGTATGCAGAGGACCTGGTGTAGATTCACACAGCTTCTGTGATTGCTGCTCCAGTCTGCGAGCCTCTATGGACACAGTTAGTTGATTCTGCGGGCCCTGTTCTCCTAGAGTCCTTAACCCCTCTGCCTCCTACAGTCATTCCTCCCCATCTTCCATTGGGGTTCACTGAGCTCCACCTAATGTTTGGCTATGAGTCTCTGCATCTGCTCGCATCAGCTGCTGGAGGAAACCTCCCTAGTGATTGAGCCAGGCACTGATCTATGAGTATAGCAGAATATCATTAGGAATCATTTCATTGGCTTTTGAAATAATTCATTTATTTATTTATTTATTTGGTTTTTTGAGACAGGCTATGTAACAGCCCTGGCTGTCCTGGAACTCACTCTGTAGACCAGGCTGTCCTTGAACTCACAGAGACCCGCCTTTCTCTGCCTCTGGAGTACTGGGATTAAAGGTGTGTGCCACTACCAACCAGTAAAATTTTTATTCTCTTCTTTTGGCCAGTTGTGTTTTGTTCTACCCTCAGTCTCTAGGCCATCCATGTTTTGGATCCTGGCCATCCAGGCAGTGTTGGCATGGGCTCCCTTTCATGGAGTGGGCCTCAATAGACCAGTCATGGATTGGCTACTTTCACAAACTCTGAGCCATCATTTCCTCATCACATTTTGAAGACAGGACAGATTGTAGATAGAAGGTTTTGTGGCTGGTTTGGTGTGCCAGTCCCACCACTGGGAACTTAGCCTGGTTACAGAAGATGGCTGGTTCAGGCTTTATATCTTCTATTACTTGAAGTCCTTATAGATTCCAGGAAGTTTCTGCTGCACTAGTTTTCCATCTGCAATTCCCCCCACCACCACCTCACTCCCACCACAAGCCCCTCAACCACTAATCCCTCTTGATCTTACTGACTGACTTAGGACATTGTATTTTCTCTCTTTAATTGATAATGGAACTGATATTTAGAGGGGTTGAGCTTTGATTGGAAGCCCATATCTGGTGAGTAGCAGAGCCTGGGTTTGGACAAGGATGGGTATTCCAGTTGTGGGTTTTTTTTTTTTTGTTGTTGTTGTTGTTTTTTTAAACTCACACACATATCTGGGTGTTTATCTTGGTGCCAAGATGGTGGCACTTCAGTAAACAACCTTAATTTCCCAATGGGAAATAATTAAGGAGAGAGAAAGAGAGGGAGAGAGGGGGAGGGAGAGAGAGAGAGAGAGAGAGAGAGAGAGAGAGAGAGAGAGAGAGAGAGAGAGAGAGAGAGACTAAAGATGTTTCCAAGCATCCTGTGTTTAAATCTTGTCACACTTCTCACAGATTTCTAAACTCATAAATTGCAAAAGTGTTGTTTTGATTTTTTTTTTTCTGTCTGATAAACCGGAACAGAGTGACTTCCCTTTTGTCACTTAGCCTGAGGCTTCCTCTGAGGCTCCCCAAGACAGGCTGCAGATATCTGTTCTTAGTCTCTGTCCTTTGTGTCTCTCTTTGAAGTAAAATGTTTTCATTTTTATACTATGGAAATGCTGTGACCCTAAAAACATGCTAACAAATGACTCCTTTCAAAAATGAACCAATGGGGCTGGAGAGATGGCCCAGTAGTAAAGAGCACTGGCTGCTCTTCCAGAAGACCTGCATTTGACTTCCAGCACCTACAGTGTAGCTCACAATCATCTGTAACTCCGGCTTCAGGAGACCCGGTGCCTTTTTCTGGCCTTCCTGAACATTAAGAAGGCATGTGGTATTCAGATATATATGCAGGCAAAATACCCATACACATAAAGTAAAGCAAATACTAAAAATTAATGTAATTAACAACAAATCTTACCACAACTCTAAGCTTCATCATCTCTCAATCCTCTGACTATAGTCTCATTCTTAAATTTCCCATTTGAACTATGGAGACATTCTGCACAGATTAGTTGACCTTTTAGAAACTAAAATTATAAGGGCTTTTATTTTATCACATGAACATTGAAATGTTATCAGCATTAAAATTACCTAAATATAGTGTTGTATACCAAGTACCAAAAACCAACTACCTAGTTTTTAAAATAGCATATTTTTTTTACTTATTCTTCAATGATTTTAAATATGTAATGGTGCATCTTAATCATACGCATTCCAGCCTCCCATTTTGACTCCCCCTATTAAACCCACAAGGTTCCGCTCCTCACTTCTTGTTCTCACTGACCTTCCCTTTCTTGTTAATAACCCACTAAGTCCAACTAGTGCTGCCTGTTGGAATAGCTGCAGTGAGTTCATGGGTTCAATGGCCAAGTCATGACCCAGCACTTCACAGCACTGCTCCGAAACCTCTGGCTCTTATATTCTTTGCATACCTCTTCTATAGTGTTCCCTGAGCCTTTGAGGCTTGATATAGATGTCCTGAGCACTCAATAGACACTTATTCTTAGCATTTGACCTGCTATGCATCCTTGCATTAGCTGCTACCCACTACAGAGAGAAGCCTCTCTGGCCGAGGTTAAGGGCAACACTAGTCTATGGATGTAAGATTAAATATTTATAAGGCAGTTTACAACATGTGGTTTAGAAAAATAGCTGTAGTAGGTTCCTCCCTAGGGCTTATGACTGCACAAACCATGGGATTTTTGAGCAAGAGGACAGCACCAGCCCTGAATTCCTCCTTGTGGATCACACCTCAAATCCATGCCATGAGCAGTTAGCTGTTATCCCTACAGCTTTCATGCCACTAATGCACCAGCGGGCACATCATGCCTGGCAGGTCAGCATTTTAGCATGTAGGGGTGGCTGCAGGGATACCATCGATGCCCTTTCTGTCCCCTGCAGCCTGCACACTAGCCTGTAAAAGCTAGTTAGCAAGTAGAAAGTTTTCAAGTCAGTTCCAGCTTGATTTCTTTGTTCTATAACCAAACTGTTCAACTACCCTGTTTTGCTCCTCATCGAGTCTTGTCTTAGAGACTTAGTAATTGGTGTTTTCTCTTCCCAATAACTCTCCAATTAATACCAGGTTTTCATTGACGACAAGAACTTTTAGAACCAAGCCACCTCTAATCCTACATTTAGCATTCCCTATATGACGTTGGGAAAGCCAATAACTTCCTTGTGCTCAATTTCCTTATTTACAAAAGTAGATAATATCAGCTCTTACAAAGTTATAAGATCAAGATCATACTCAGCAAGTGTAAGTATGTAGTAGGTGTTAGTTATGGGACAGATGGGATTCTCTGCTTATTAGACCACCTCAAGGAGCAGGAAGAGAGTATATTACTTTAAATTTATTTTAGTTTTAATAGTTTTCCTATTTTGTTTACTGGCATTATAGAAAAAATTTTAAACTCTATATATGCTGTAGTGTGTTCACAAACTGTACCATAGAATAGTTTGCTTGAAACCCTAAAGACCAACTAACCTCTTATTGTAACCTCTTATTGTATTGTGACATCTCTCTACATGCACAAGCACACACAAGCACACACACACACACTCTGGAAATGGAGTGCCAGAGATTGAACTAGGGCCTGCATAGAACTAGGCAACTGTTCTACTGCTAAGGCAGACTCCCGTGTATATCTTTTTGTGGTAGATTTTTGAACTACATTTGTTACATTTATATTTTACATTTGGTTTATTTTATGAATGCTCTTTCTTTGACTCATTTTCCAGTTCCAAATGCTGACTGTGCATTTTGCATTTTATTCCCTATGTGATAAGAAGCTCCCCATGCCTTCAGCAATGGTCCATGCTGTGTTTTAAGGAATTCAGTTAGGCTGGGCATTGGTGGCGCATGCTTTTAATCCCAGCACTCGGGAGGCAGAGGCAGGAGGATCTCTGTGAGTTCAAGAGCAGCCTGGTCTCCAGAGCTAGTGCCAGGATAGGCTCCAAAGCTTACACAGAGAAACCCTGTCTCAAAAAAACCAAAAAAAAAAAAAAAAGAAAGAAAAAAAAAAAAGAAATTCAGTTAGTTCCTGAAGTGCAAAGCCTGGCTTGATAAAGGGATTTTGAGTTCAGGGAGGTTAGAGTAGAGACTAATGGAATAATCCATACTGAGAGTCTTGTCTATGTGTAGGACAAGGAGACAGAGACACATGTGAGAATAATTTGGGCATAGATTGAAGATGACTCAGGAATGGAGTGGCCTGAGAAATGCAGGGGGAAAATCGGATTTCATTGTGGGCATGGAGGTGGTAAATCCACTAAGAGAGATTGCTTTCTCTGTAGTTTTCTAAATACAGAAGGGTTTCGAACTGTTCAAGGAGCAATAAAAATACAGTGTGAAAACTCAGAATTTAAGTCAGGCCTCTTCTTTAGTTCACAATAAAATCTGTGTACGCCCAAAATTTTCACACCTGAACCTAAAATTGAACAGATCTGGAATCATTAAAAAAAAATTAGGACATATGGGGTTGGTAATGGTATTCACTGAGGCTCCATCTGAGGATGCTAATCAAACATGTTAACTGTTACCTTCCAGCAGTGTCTGCAAGTTGCTAAGTTGTAGGCAGGATGGTCTTTCCTCTCTACAAAAGTGAAGCTCTAAAAGGGCCAAGGGAGGCCACAAGTGCTCCAGCTACATCCTTTCCAAAATGCTAATGCTCTCTGCTTTCGCTCAAAATTCTCAAAGCCTCTTCAGTGGGCAGAGAACAAGACAGAATAGCTGGCCTGGTATAAGACTATCTGGGCAGCCAACCACGCAAAAGGGAGTGGCTGAGGCCACCCGCCCAGAACCAGTGTAGTCTCACTAAACCACACTTCTTTCCTCCCTCCACCCAAACACTCTAGCTGACACAGGGAGGGGCAGTTTCTGAAAATTAGCATGAAGGCTGCCTTGATTGCATGTGTGCATCCTGTGACCATACTTTCTAAGTTACAAATCTAGACACATAACAAATAGATTTCTAGGAAGAAATCTACGGTGTGTAGTTGTTGGGGTGAAAATACATCCCTTACAAGACAGATTCAACAAGTACTTAGGAATCACCTACTAGATGTCAGGTTCTATTTTAGGCATTGGCAGCAGACAGCGTGGAGAAGAATACAGCAGACATATTATATAATAGGAATGGGTGTCACACTGGGGAGCATATTAGCATTTGAACATTAGGTATGATAAGCTATATTTATAACTCAAGGAGAGCATGGTCAGGCAGGTGGTTAAATTGCAGATCTTTGACACCTATTTGAATTCCAACAGTAAGAAAAGGACAACTGCAACTAGCCTGGCTTCAACGATGTGATCCCTCTCCTAGTGGGAAGTCATGGCTCCCTTTTCTGAGGTCCCCTGCACTACCTTTGATCCTCTGAAGATCATTCCATCCTTCCATCATGTTATGATTGTTTACTTATGTCTTATCTGCCTTTGTAGACTCCTTCAAAGCAAGCTGCCTTTGCTTATCTTCCAGCTCCTCTCCTGATGCTGCCCCTGCCCCCTCCTCACATTCCTCCATGTACTGACTTGCTGCTCTGTGCTTCTGCACGAAGCTGGTCTTCATTGCCCAGAGGAGCTATGGCTCCTCTCAAAGAATCAGCCCAGAAGGAAGTTAAGTTAGGCACTCTATGGCTTCCCTGGGCAATGTGTCTTCATGAGTTCCTGCCCTTGCAGAGGTCTAGGCTTATCTGTAAGCTCACTTACCTCACCCGACACCCCAGTCAGCTTATGGGTGGAAAAGCTCTAAGACAGTCTTTATTTTATCTTCTATAGTCCTGGAATCTTTCACCTTTGTTTGAAATGCATTTCAGTAAGAGTGTATAGAGTAACTGACTTGCCTTCTGAACTGCCTGAAATTCTGCCACATGAACTGGAAGTCCTCTGCTCTAAAATTACCCCAAACAACCACCAACACAAGACTTGACTCAAAGGCTTTATGACTTGTTAGAATCCAAGCAGGAGATAGAGCCAGAGACTAAGAGTGTGTAGACCCATACAGCAGTTCTCTAACTTACACTGAGGTTACACCACAGTCAAACCATCCAAGGCTAAACATAACCTCTCTCCAAAGTGGTGTGGAGATATTTTTTTTTCCTACAGTCCTAATGGCAGTGGCTTCCCAGAAAGCTCTAGTGAAAACTGTGACACTCAATTTAAGAAAGGCCCTCAAGAGGGAAAATACTGTTTCTGTTCTTTTAGATGAAAAGCAGAAAGTGAGTCTCACTGGCTACATGTATGCTGACACAGAGCTTGACAGGCCTTTGATTTCCTTTTAACACAAATGCTTCTCATTTCACAATGCATAGATGGTTATATGTAGAGTGGAGGAGGCACATGACACATGTCTGCTGCCATGATTTGCATCAACAATACAAGATAAAAGGAAGAATAACACAGGGTCCTGGCTGGCAAGAGAATCAAGTGTAATGAGGCGAAGTGATACTGTCAGACAGTTTTACATGTTCATAGGAAGGAGCTGACGTGACATTACCCTGCAGAAGAACTTTATTAGGAGAATTATAGGCTCATGGCCATAGCCAGCCATGATGAGACCCTGAAGCAAGAAATTATCAGGAGAGAGTTAGGGCATTGCACTATGGACGGTGCAGGAGGATCTGGGAGGGAGATGGAGCCTTCAATTCCCAGAATACTAAGAGAAACAGCATCACACAGAGGCAGCATAGTGGGCTTGAAGGGGGAGAAATCCTTGAGTTCTGTAAGATGGGGGTTTCCGACTCAAGGGTTTTCAAGGAGTAAATGGTGATCCACACCACATGAGCTATCCTGGCCTAGTTACATGACAAGAAAGGCAGCAGGCAGTAGGTAGACCCATAAACTTATTCTGCAGTTACTAGAAGGGAGAGAAGGGATTCTTATCAGCTCTGTCTGGAAAGGGAGGGATGGCAGGAGGGTGTGGCCTGGTTTCTGGGAGATGAAGCATGCGGTTAGAAGGTCTATAAACTAACAGGTACTGTTTTCCTATAGCAGATGATGGTAATTGGGGTTCCATTTGAAGAACAGAACCTCGGACTAATCTGATTGTAATGTTTTATCCTTTGCACACTATACCTCACTATCTTCATTTATAAAGGAAAGGGAGTCACGCACACACCTGAAATCCCAGTACTCAGGAGACAGAGGCAAGAGGATCACTGCCTAGCCAGCAGTACACAGCAAAACCTTATCTCACAACAACACAAAGAAACAGAAACAGGCAAGGGAGACACTGAAGCAAGGTATAGTGTCTACTACACTTAGTGCTTAGATCTCAGGATAATCAGTGGGCAGTGTTAGAAACCTGGCATCTGGGAAGAGAGAGTAGAAATAGAAAAATAAACAGCTAAGTCCTGAAAGCAAACTGTCACCTACTGAATGAGGGCTGATCTTGGCTTCAGCATGGAAAGACTTCCCAGGATATTTACATACTACTTCTGCCCCTTATGTTAGGTATGCTTCAATTGTGAGAAGACTGTCCACTTCTTAACAAAGATAGGCTTGAAGAAAGGGAATGCAATTTGGAGAAGCAATGAAGGATGTCAGTTTTTTTCCAGTGCCAGGGATCTAACCCAGGGTTTCATACATGCTAGGCAAGCAGTCAACCACTTTGTGGCATTCTTGGTCCAGAATGATTGGTTAATCAAATTATATGATATTATTACTGGAATTATTGGAATTAGAGCCTGAGCCTTTACAATACCCCAACAAGCCAGGTTTGGGCCACCCATCCTCAATCAACCAATTAAACAAACCAGTAATAGGGAAAAGCAGAATAAGGAGATTCATTCAATGTGGCCACATTGGGAAGAACAAGTCTGCCTTTGGGGCATTAATATACTGTTGAGTTTTCATAGGAAGTCAGAGGTATGGACAGCTAAGTGTGGTTTCTGTCACCGCCATCATCTCAGCTCCAATTTACTGTGCAAGGCCATGTGACAAGTCTTAAGTCTTACCTGGACGCCAGCTCTCCTATGGCTGGCTTCATGACTGAAGCCTTTTCCTTCCCTGAGCATGGCATTTCTGTTTAAGTTTCAATTTCTTGGGGACTATTATTTCAATAGTTTGATAGCCAAAGGGAGAGACACACATGTTCCTTTAGAATATAAGCATTCCTGTGAGGACAGTTACAGTGTCTTGCCAGGTCCTGACCTTGCATCGTGGTGTTTTTTCATTGAACTCCACTTAATGGCTTGGCCTGTACACTTGCAAAGTTTGGGCAAGGACTTTTATCTCCATTTGATGTGAAATTACCATGATAGTTCAATAATAAGTTTTTCTAAGTAATGAGAATGTCTAAGAAATGGCTATTAAGAATCATGCTGAAAAAGGTAGGGTCACAAAAGTGGGTACTACTTCAAAAAGAAAAAAAATGAGAGCAGAGTAGTCCAAAGGTCCCCAGCTCTTCTCCACTGTACCCCCATTTCTAAATTAAACTCCAAATGTCTCTATAATCTTGAGCCAACTTTAGCTTGTTCACTTTTCAGATCTCAGAGATGCTAATTTTATGCAGATTAAAATGTAGTCTGCAGAAGAGGTGGCCCTCCCCAAAGTCTCCAAACAGCTATGTTAGAAGAGTCATAGGGCTGTAGGGTATTCAGTCATTCTCTATGGTTTTCACAGCATTGTGGGTGCCTTGTATGTGTCCTTAGGGGAGGTGTGTCTTATCAGGTTTGGTAAACCTCACTCTCTTTAACCGATTAGCACTTCAGAGCTTCAGGCTTTGCCATAGGCTGTTTCCTGGTGAGAAAGTGTGTATGCTGTGAGGTTTCTTTGTGCCTCAGTTTTTGAACTTGAAACACGGATATGTAACAGCATCTGTGTCACAGGCTTGTATGAGACATGTGATAGCACTCTGCAAAGGCATAAAACACTACATGACTGACCTTACAATCTCCCCCTCCATGTCTCCACTTGCCTTATCTCATCAATCCACAGTTAGTGTCTCCACTTTATCTCTCCGGGTCCATTTCCTTATCTCAGAGACCAGTGAGGTGAATTAAATGATCTCTAAATTCCCTTTCACTTCTACTATATCCTAGAGCCATATTAGGAAATGGGTTTTTCATAAAACCAGGAACAATTTGAATTATTGATGAAAGTTAAGGACAGGATCGAAGAAGATAGGTGTGGGGAATATCAACAAATAGCAAAGACGAGGGACAGGGCTTTGGCATGGCATACAGTACCAAGTGCCTTCCCTGCTAGGTGTCTTGGATGAAACAGTCAAGTCTCTAAACCCCAAACCACTGCATTCCTTGGTGTAGTGTATGCTTCCTTTTCATGTGTTTCAGAAAGGTTATAGGTTTGTCTTCCAGGGTGCTTTATAACATTGGCCTCTCCATATCAGTATCAATCCATTCCAGGTTCACATAAAGAAGCTGAAACATGGTCACCCTACAGAAGAGCTTTGTTAGGACATGGGTCCTAGAAGGAGAGGGCAGCTTGACACAGGAGCCTCATTTGGTGAGACAGTCCCCATCTATATAGCATGACAGAAGCTCTGAATGGGGGAGGCAGTTGCCAGAATTTCAGGACAGATACTGCATCATGGCCATATACAGCCACAGCGAGGCTATGAAGGAGAGTGAGAGCTTCCCTTTAAACCCAGAGAGGAGAGCTGAGGGGATTTCTGATGCTTACAGTTTTGTTTTTGTAAGACTTATTTAGTTAGCTTATGTATATGAGTGTTTTGCCTGTATGTATGTATGTATGTATGTGAACCACATGCATGCTCTATGCTCTTGAAAGTCAGAGAGGCCATCAGGTCCCCTGGAAATGGAGTTACAGGTAGCTGTAAGCCATTATGTGGGTGCTGGGAATTGAACCTAGGTCATCTACAAGAACAATAAGTGCTCTTAACCCCTGAGCCATCTCTCCAGCCCCTCTTACAGGTTTGAGGGGAGGTAGGAAAGCTTCATATCACATCACCTAACCAGAAGTTGTATAGGCAAGCACCAGTGGGACCATTTTTTCTTTTTCCCCCCTGAGACAGAGTTTCTCTGTGGCTTTGGAGGCTATCCTGGAACTAGCTCTTGTAGACCAGGCTGGTCTTGAACTCACAGAGATCCACCTGCCCCTGCTTCCCAAGTTCTGGGACTAAAGGCATGGGCCACCACTGCCAGGCTGGGACCATAGTTCAAAGTTGCCTTTGTCCTAGGCAGCACGGTAGGGATCTTAGGAGTACCACCTCTTCCAATTCCTAAGTACTACCACTTGCCAGTTCTTTGTCCTAATGGACAGACAGACTACAGTGGAGAGCCATGGCCTGATTTCTGGGAGACAGAAAAGAGGCTAAAGGGTCTGTGACCTAATGTGATCAATACTTAGGAATGTCTGAGAAAGTATTTCCATAGCAACTATCAACAAGCAACTGCTCAGATGTTTCACTCTGGAGCACATGCCACCCTCACACATCTTTTCACCTCTGCAAAGCTGGTGGAGTTATGTCCCTACGACAGTGGGGTGCTACATAGATCTCCCCTTTTGTCATATTTTCCACTTTCATAAAGAAGGAGCATGTAAATTGGTTGATTATTAGGTCAAATGCTACTTTAGGTCAAATGCTAGTTTCGCTGAGAAAAATGGTCTTGTTTCTAGTGTGATAGAAATGGATACAAGGCTGACCTGACAAACAAGGGGGAGGTGAGTCAAGTGAAGAACAAATCAGAGGAACCTGTTTCTCTCCCTCCTCCACACTCCTGGCTGGAGGGTTTAAGGAGGACAGTAGATACCCAAACATAGGACATGCCTCATATCTCTGAAGTTTTTTCTAGAAGGAGAACAGATCTTGGTAGTGCTGATTGGTCACTTTGGGCATGTCTGATGGCCAACAGATTAAGCTAGGCCTCAAAAAGAAAGCAAATGTGCTGCTTCTATAACTCTCTTTGATCTACATATTATCAGCCCATAACAGTAAAGTAACTTACAAAAGCACATATGACAGATCAGTTTCTCATAACTACAGAGGTCTAAGAAACATGTAGGTATCTGGATGTTCAGCACATGTTATCAGAACGTAGGGATGTAGCTGAGTGTGGTGGCACACATCTGTAATACCACCACTTGGCAGCATGCGGTAGGAGGATTACCATGCGATCAAGGATAACCTGGGCTACATAGTGAGATTCTGTTCCAAAATAAATAAATAAAAACAGAAAACTAACAAAAACAAACTACAAATGTGCAAACTGAGTTTCTTGTGTTAGCTTTTGTTATCTTGGATAAATTCCAAGTTTCCTTTCCCCATGTACTTATTCAAACTTTTCTCTTGCTGTCTAAATGCATTGTTGTCTTGACCTTGTTATCCATCACTGAAATCTGCAATCTTCTCTGCTTTGTCATGTCTATTATTAATCCCCATGCCTGCTCTCTCTCTCTCTCTCTCTCTCTCTCTCTCTCTCTCTCTCTCTCTCTCTCTCTCTCTTTCTCTCTCTCCGTGTGTGTGTGTGTGTGTGTGTGTGTGTGTGTGTGTGTGTGTGTGTGTATGATGTGTGTACTGGCACCATGTGGACTTCAGAGGAAGACTTTCGTCTGTCAGTTCTCGAAGTTTATGTGGGTCCCTGGTATGGAACTCAGGTCATCAGGCTTGTGTGCCTGATGCTGTGTTTGCACTTTTATCTGCTGAACCATTACTGTGTTTTTGTTTGCATGTTTTGTTTTCTTTGGGGGGATTCGAGAGGCAGGGTTTCTCTGTGGCTTTGGAGGCTGTCCAGGAACTAGCTCTTGTAGACCAGGCTGGTCTCTGAACTCACAGAGATCCGCCTGCCTCTGCTTCCCAAGTGCTGGGATTAAAGGCATGCACCACTGTGTTTTAAAATTTGACTTATTCATTTCTAGAATTTCTGTCCAGTTCTTTTTCAGAGCCTGCCTTAGTCACTGTTGTGTTGCTATGAAGAGACACCATGACCACAGCAATTCTCATAAACAAAGGCACTTATCTGGGGACTTACTATAGTTCTGGAAGCTTAGCACATTATTATCATGACAGGGAGCATGGTGGCAGCCAGTTGTGGTGCTGGAGCAGTAGCTGAGAGCTACATCTTGATCTGTTGGTGAGTCTCTGTGCTTGGCATGGGTTTTTGAAACCTCAAAGCCCACCCCCCAGTGATACATTTCCTCCAACAATGTCAAGCCTGCCACTCTCTTGACAACTAAGAATTCAAATATATGAGCCTATGGGGGCATTTTTACTCAAATCACCACAGACTCTGTATTTCCTTGTTCGTTTTTTCCTCTATGTTTTCAATTTCTTTTCTAAGTTACCATCTCATCCTTTTAGGTAACTTTCTTATCTTGGTCTTTCGTTTATTCATGAGTTTGCTTAAGTCCTGTGTATAATTATTGATTCTTTTTTAAAGTAAGACTTTTGAGTCTTTTTCTGGAATTTCAACTGTTTCATTACTTTGGGTTTGCAATACTATGCAGTTGTGAACTTGTGACTACGTCCTAGTGAGTTGCTTCAAAGTTGCGTTTTGCATATCTGTTGACACATGTTCTCCAGGCATCCATTTCTTTTTTCCTTTCCACACTCTGTTTTAGGTGCACTAGTGAGCCCTGGCTGGCCGAGACCAAACTCTGCCACCCTTTGGTTTGTTTTATGTTATGTGAGTTCCTCTGCTAACTTATCTTCACTTGGATTTCTGTTTTCTCATATCATAGAACTAGGGGTAAACTTGCAGATACAATGATTTGAAAGCAGTCCATGTATTAATCTGCTGGAAACACTTGTAGACTTCACTTGTGTCCCCTGTAAGATTCATGGACTGCAGAAAAGAGTCTTGGTTGGGAGGGGGGCTGTAGTTTATAGTTCTTTTTAGAGTAAAGGTATTGATATTTAAGTAGTTAAATGAAGAGGGAATGTGGAAAGAAAAAGAATGAGATGAGGTGGGTTAGAGGCATGAGAAATAGTGGAAATGTACAGTGAGTGCAGATAAAGAAAAGTCATAAGAGCCCTTCCTGGAGAGACACAAGTCAAAGCAGAAAAGCTAAGCAATCATCAAGTACAAAAGTGTGAAGAAATATATAAACTAAATTATGCCATAAAAAAACCCCAAGGAATTATTAAGTCAGACAGAATTTCTCCCTCATTGGGGTGTTCCCTCTCACTGGATGGCCTTTTGTATCAGCCTTCACAGGTTGGGGGAGAATCCAGATAACATAGCGTGTTCTGCCAGATGAGAATTTTTTATGACCAAAGCCCATTTTCTGCCAGAATTCCCCAGTCTGAGGCTCTCTGCCTGCAAATTACAACCTCATCTCTGGTATTTGGGGATCATTCTTTCCACACCAAGAGCTTTCTGAGACCGAGGCTCTGAGGGGGTGTGTAAGGCATGCAGGCCCGTGTTTGCCTTTGTCAATCCAGTCTGGTTACTGTGCCAAGTTTGGCAGCACACTTCCCACGATCCCAAGTAACTTGCCTAGACAATGGTGTGTGTGTGTAGGGGGGGGGTGCCTTCTTTAGCAGATGTCTCCTTGTTTCAGCTTCAGGATCCTGTGCTAAATTTCTGTTTCAGATGTCTCCTTGGGCACACAGATCCAGCCTCTGGTTGCTTTTGTACATAGGGAACTTCTCTTCTCTCTCCCTCAGTTGTGGTACCAACTTCTGAGAGCATTTGCCTCTTGGCTACCCCTAACACTGGCCGGCACAGCAGCAAAGTACATCGTGGTGTGGACAGCTCAGCTACTGCTTTGCAGAGATGCTCCTACTCAGCCTCATCTCTGTTTCTGTAGCCCTTCCTCTTATGTGAATAGGACCTTTGAAAACAAAGGACAGTGTCTCGTGTAGCCTTTAATGGCACTGGTACTTATATAGCCAAGGATGACCTTGAATTCCTGATCCTCCTGCCTTCACATTCCAAGTGCTAGAATTATATTCATATACCACCACACCTGATTTATTTATTTTTAAACCCATTTTTGATTAAATTGTACCAACCATGACTACTAATCTGCCACCTCACTCAGAAGTCTGCATAAACATCTCTTTTTGTTGCTGTTTTTATTGTTAAGGTAGGACCCCATGCAGGCCTAGAGATCTCTACATAGTTGAAGCTGATTTTGAAGTCACGGACATGCTCCTGTCTAAACCTCCCAAGTGTTGGGATTACAGGCATGAACCTCCATGTCCTGCAGCAAACTAGTCTTTATAATTCTTCGTTTCTACACTGCCTCATTCAGTTGTGCCACAAAGTTAGTTTTAAAAAGTTTATTCAATCAGAATATTTCCATCATCTTCCACTATTTGGAAATGTGAACCACAGAGAAACTGTTAACAAAAATTTCAATTCAAAACAAGCAATAGACTTTTAGAAGATTTCCTATGAGCAATACATTCCAACTAAGTTTTATATCTTCTGTGCGCTTTTCTAAGAAGCTGAATAATTTGAATGAAGTTCAACACAGGAAGCATAAATCATGGCATAGTCTTCAAGAATCAAGGAAGATTCTATTGTATTCACAGTGTGTGCTTTCCAGAGGGAGAACATGGACCATGTTTTCAAGAATGGAACCAAATGTTTCCCTGTATAAACACTGCTTACACAGAAAATGAAGCCACCAGTACATTTTCTTATCTCCCCAATAATTAAGAAACAGGGAGACATGGGATGGGAGGTGAAATGTTTTATCTACTTGTGCCCACAGTGCTTTGTAGACACAATCTCACTGAATCTGACCAGAATGTCACATTCACATACAACAGGTAACATAGCTAAGACTGAGAAGGAGTTGTGTGCCTGGTCAAAGATACAGAACAGAAAGTAGACCTGGACACAAACTTGGGTCTTTCTGTTCTCAAAATGTTTACTTCGTTCACTGTGACATGCTACCTTCCTACAGTGTTTTTTTAGAAATACAAAGTAGCTGAGAAAAGTGAGTTAGGATAAAACCAAGTTTTGATTTTCATGTAACATGGTGTAATGAAAAAAGACCAGGTGGTGGAAGAGGTGTTTTCTATTCTTCTATTCCACCATGATCACCTACATGGCCACAACCAGACAGCCAGGTCACAGCATGAGATCATCACAGATGTCCCTATCCAATCCCTTTCCCTCTGCAATTTCTCCCCTCCTCCCTCTCTCTCTCCCCCTCCCTCCCTCCCTTCCTCACCCACCCCTCTGTGTGTGTGTTACATGTCCTCATGTGGGTATGTCAGTGTGCAAACACAAGCAAACGAGAGTTATATTTTTGAGACAGGACCATTCACTGAGTCCAAAGCCCACTGATTTGTCATCAGTTCAACCAGGCTGGTGGGTCAGGAAGCTCCAATGATCTACTGCTCTCTACCTCCCCAGCACTGGGATTACAGATATGCACCTTCGTTCTTGCCTTTCCATGTGGCTGGTGGGGATCTATATTCAGGTCCTCATATCTATATAGCAATCACTTAGGATAAGGAGCCACCACCCCAGTCCTACTCTTTCCCTGTCTCAGGTTAAGCCACTCACCTACTATCAGACATGAACAGAATTCAGGTTAACAAACCTATCTAGGACTCCTTCTTCTGGGTCATGTCTCCCCCTCAGTATGTATTGGTCTTTCCTTTATAAAAGCAGACCTCAAAAACAAATGGAATCTACTTAGATTATAATATGCAGAAACAGACTTTTATTTTGATTTCTTGGTCTATAACTGTAAAATATAAGAGGTCTCAGAGATACTGTGTAAGCAGGGCCATTAAGCTCCAAAGTGTCTGTGTGGTTGTACAGTTATATACAATATAAGGAGCGGAGGAGATAAAAGGAGAGGGAGGGAAGGAGGGCAGAGTAAGAGATGGGAATTATAAATAAATCTACAGTTTAGGAGAAGGGTTTGAGATACAGATTAGGAAAATCATAAGCATACAGATGGTGTGTAAAGCCATAGAACTGAAGGAGCTCACCTAGGGGGAGTGTGGAAAGTAGCTAAGGCCCAAAGCCAAACCCCAAGGCATTTTACATTTTGAAACCTGGTATAGACTAGAAGCCAACAAAGGAGAGTTTCAACATGATTGTGTGTATCATGATTCCATGAGAGGAGAATGCAGAGGCAACATATCCCAAATGTATTTGACCTTGGAACCTTTTACCACATAGCCTCTTGAAGGGCTGTTCCTAATGAAAACACTCAGAGAAATACTTCTTCCCTTCTAGCTCTCCTCCACCCATGGCACAACAAATGAGAATCTAAGGCAGCAGTTCTCAATCTGTGAGTCATGACCCCTTAGGGGGCATTGAATAACCCTTTCACAGGGGTTGAATATCAGATATCCTGCACAGCAGAAATTTACATTAAGAATCATAGCCTGGTGGCAGTGGTGCACATCTTTAGTCCCAGCACTTGGGCAGCAGAGGCAAGTAGATCTCTGAGTTCAAGGACAACCTGGTCTACAGAGCGAGTTCCAGGATAGCCAGGGCTACACAGAGAAACCTTGTCTTGAAAAACAAAACCAAAACAAAAGAGTCATAACAGTAGCAAAATTACAGCAACAATGAAATAATTCATTGAAATAAAACAACAATGAAATAATTCTATGGTTGGGGGTCACCACAACATGAGGAAATGTATTAAAGGGTCACAGCATTAGGATGGGTGAACCATTGTTCTAAGGGAACCTAGGTAATATTCCCTGTAGAGAAATGTTCCCACAAAAGCCCATGTGCTGCTAAGTAAAATGCTGCTGTCTCGACCCAGACCCAAAACCAGGAAGCAGACATAGGACAATGGTAGTGAGAAGAGACCTTTCCCTTTATAACACTGCTGGGCACAACCTCACATTGGCAAGCTTTTGCCATTCTCCATATCTACCATAGCTATTTTGGTGGTGGAGGAGGACTGAGTAAAGCTCCTAAGACAGGCCCAGGGAAATAGATGACCTTTATTATTTTCTTCCCTGTGAAGTGTATAACTTTTTGGGATATTGGTACATGGGTGGGCCTACCTATACACAATATACCAGAGCATGTTTGATTACTCTAAGGAGTTAATATTGTTTTACACACCCCCCCATGGGGGAGGTCCTTCTGTGTATGTTTATCTTATTGGTTGTTGAATAAAGAGCATTGATCGGCCAATGAGACAGCAAGATGGGGGAGACTAAGAATCGAGGAGGATTCTGGGAAATGTAGTAAAAAGAAATCTTGTGATCCGGGCAGGAAGTGACATAGCAGGCAGACTCAGAATATAAGCAGGGACAAGCAGGAAATCGCTCTCTTCCTCTTCCTCTTCCTCCTCCTCTGTTCTCTGGAGCTGC
The DNA here is from genome assembly GCF_003668045.3 of Cricetulus griseus. Classification (NCBI taxonomy): domain Eukaryota; kingdom Metazoa; phylum Chordata; class Mammalia; order Rodentia; family Cricetidae; genus Cricetulus; species Cricetulus griseus. Next base: position 109,008,420 of record NC_048596.1, on the reverse strand, counting down.
CATGTGAGCCCGACAAGAGAGGACACATGCTGCTGACATCCTCGATTAGATAAATCTTTATAAAATATATAGATTAAGAAATCCTAGCTGGGTGTTGGTGGCACATGCCTTTAATCCCAGCACTCGGGAGGCAGAGGCAGGTGGATCTCTGTGAGTTTGAGGCCAGCCTGGTCTCCAGAGAAAGTGCCAGGATAGGCTCCAAAGCTATACAGAGAAACCCTGTCTTGAAAAACCAAAAAAAAAAAAAAAAATCCTAGTCATTGGCCAGCAGCATTGTAAATAATATTAATCTCTGTGTGTTGTTTGGGCTACCACATGGGGATGGGGCTTGGGCGGCTGGCAGAAAAACTTACCATTACACCCCCCCCAATATTCTAGAGAGGAGCTCTTTGCTTATAAGTAATAGAAACTACTCAGAAGCCTGTAAGTGAATATATATATATATATATATATATATATATATCAGATATATATATATGTATATATGTATATATATATATATATATATATATATATATATATAATTACCGAACCGAAAGGGAACACATCTGGTGCAAAGACGTTAATGGGATCTGAGGCAGCTTTAGGGCTCTCTCTCTCTCTCTCTCTCTCTCTCTCTCTCTCTCTCTTTCTTAATAGTACCTCTTATATGTGTAGTTACTTTGAACTTAAATAAATAAGAGAGTATCTTGATTCACTTTACCCTTTCAGCCTTTGCCTTCCTAGTCTGTCCTATGTCACTACCATAATGAGAAGTCATCATTGTCCCTCTCTCTGTTTCCCACATTAGCCGCAGCTCTGCTCCTCAAGTATCTGCCAGAGCCATTTACAGATACACCTGTCATCACCTCTCAGACAAACTACTTACTGTAAGACCATTATCACTTAAGATCCCCGGCCCTAAATTCCCTGCTCCACAGATCAACTAAGGAGAATGTTTTCTTTTTTCCAAGACAGGATTTCTTGTATAGCCTTGGCTGTCCTAGAAGTCACAGACATCCACTTGCCTTTGCCTCCCTGGTGCTGGGATTAAAGGCGTGTGCCACCACCACCACCACCACCAGTCAAGAATTTTCTTTTTCAAATAGTATGCCATTAAGGCTCAAAACTTTCAAGTAGCCTCCCCATTCATATTACTATATTCTCTGAGATCAAATCTCATCTTATGTACTTTCCTCCCTGTTTACTCAGCTGTGGATCCCAAGGGTATTTTCTCTTTCTCCAACAAGCCAAACTTTGCCTTGCCAGGTATTTGGACTTCATCACTTCCAGCTTTATCTTGGCAGCATCACTGCGTAAAGGCTTCACAGTCCATATCAGTATTTGAAACAATCAATGTTTCTTGTTAATCTCTCCTAAGTAGGAATTCTACAAGGCTGGGGCTGACATTCCAGCTATCTTTTTCATCCTGCACTGAGGTTTCCTCATACCAAGCACATTATAGGTGGTCAATAAATATTTGTTGCATTCATGAAGAGGCTTTAAAATTATATGGTGAAGAAAAATTACACAAATTATCTTAACACAGCATTCCTCAAATTAATTAAAACACATGACCCTACCCACCACTGTACAGTAACAGCACACTGTGTGGTTTATGATGGCATTTAGTGGGGCTGATGCTTAAAACTTAGTGGTTTTTTTTTTAAAAAAGATTTTATTTATTTTGTATTTTATTTATTATGTATACAACATTCTGCTTCCATGTATATCTGCACACCAGTACAGGGCACCAGGTCTTATAATGGATGGTTGTGAGCCACCATGTGGTTGCACTCAGGACCTTCATAACCTCTGAGCCCTCTCCCCCCCTTTTTTTGTTTTTTTGAGACAGGGTTTCTCTGTGTAGCTTTGGAGCCTATCCTGGCACTCGTTCTGGAGACCAGGCTGGCCTCGAACTCACAGAGATCCACCTGCCTCTGCCTCCCGAGTGCTGGGATTAAAGGCATGCACCACCAATGCCTGGCTAAAACTTAGTGTTTTTTTAAGTGACAAAACTTGCAAATGTTATAAACCAACATTTTGGAAGTTTTTTTGGTGAATCCTGTATTAGGACAGTACCTGTTTTTTAAAGTTTTTTCTTTGAGATATGAGTTCAAAAAAATTAAGCTAGTTGCTTAAGATGGTGAGGCTCAGAGATGGCCAAGGTACTAGTAGTGGGAAGAGGCATCCCAGCAGGGCCAGGGGAAATGAAGGGATGTGGTTAACTAATGCCGAAAGAGCTTGGTGCCCAGGAAAACTTTGCTGTTTCCAGTGTGAATTTTAGAAGCAGAGACCTGCAGTTGGGGACATGGCTATTTTTATACTCTGTATGTTTTCTGTAATTATTTCTTTTCTGTTTTCCCTCATGTTTGGTAAAAGCTGTTCTTGAAAATACCAGCCAGGTTTGTCAAGAGAAAACATTTTCATCCATGCTGAAGCTTTTAAAGGAGAACCACACAGCCGTGGGAGAGAGGTAGATAGATGACAGAGTGACATAAGACTCTAGACAGAACTCCACATGGAGAACAAAGTCAAGCCCTTTCAGGGAGTGGGGTTGGTCTTTCTAACATGCAGACACTGAAGACTGATTGACTTTGTTTCTGGTGTGTTGAAACATTGGGAAGTTTTCTGTTGCATTTTAATTAGTTAAGGCCCTTTTACAAAATTATACATATATGTACTATTAATCTACAAAAGCCAGTTGGTAAAGCCAGTTTTCTAGTCAATTGAAAAACTCTAAGAAAATAAGATAACAAGAATCTAAGCTCCTCAAAAATAATATTTTATAATGCAAAAAAATGAGCTCGTCAATGATCTGAAACATATGTAAAGAACACATAAGAAAGTTTGTACATGAAATTGGAATGTTCCAAATTTGGACCTCAGTATTTTTTAACCCATGAGTACACTAATGTTGGCAGCTATCAGTGACTTTGGATAGGCTCTCATTTTATTCTGGTAGGCATCATTTGGGGCATATCTTAGGCCTTAAGATTACTTAAACTAGAGGAATAACCCAGATGGAGGAGTTCCAGATTAGGGAAGTTGAAGACTGTGTTTAGCATGTTGAAGGTCTGATTCTGAAAGACTGATAGGTTGTGATTTTTCCTCATTAGGTGAGAGGGAGAGTTAGGTAAGGAAGGGGAGGAGACATAGAAAGACAGAGACAGAGATAGAGACACAGATATACACACAGACAGGGAGAGACACAGAGTCAGACAGAAACAGAGAGACAGAGATACACAGTTAGGGAAGAGACAGAGACAGAGAGACAGAGATACACAGAGAAGAGACAGAGACAGACAGAGACAGGGAGAAATACAGATAGACAGAGAAGGGAGAGAGAGAGAAAGAATGTGTAGGAAGCATCTGCTGCTAAGACTGGCCTACTGACTAATCCCATTCAAAAATACCCTTGCAGAAATAATAGAATGTTGACCTGTTACCTGGTCACCCTTGTCAGATTGGCATAATTTATCACTACACACACACACACACACACACACACACAGAGAGAGAGAGAGAGAGAGAGAGAGAGAGAGAGAGAGAGAGAGAGAGAGAGGTGTACTATTAAATTTCTGTCCATAATGAGAGATGAGCTGGCCTCAAAACCGTGATTGGCCTCAAAACCTTGGTAGCAGGACAAACTGGAAGCAGGGGGACAGTCAGGCCCTGTACTAAGTATGGGTAGACTCCATTATGACAGCACTGAACATTTCACTGAGGTTTTTCTCTTCTGTGTTGTGTCTCTTATATACTGTCTGGAGTCTTAACCTAGGACCTCAGAATATTACTGTATTGGTTACTTTGCTTACTGATGGGACAGTGTGTCTGACAATATTAACTTAAAGAAAGAAGGGTTTGTTTTGGTTCACAGTTCCATCACAAGGAAGTCCTGGCAGCACAGGCTTGAGGGAATTGGTTACCTCGTGTCCCATAGTTAGGAGGCAGACAGTGATGGGTGACAATGATGTGAATGTATTCTCCTTTATAGTCAGTCCAGGACTCCAGCTTATGGGATAGTGCCACTCACATTTAGGGTGGGTCTTCTTACCTCAATGAACAAAGGCAATCTAGATACTTGTGACAGACCTGCCCAGAGTTTGTCTCCATGCTGACTCCAAAAACCATCACACTGAAAAGATTAACCATCACCATTACCTTATCTGGAGAAGAGGCTCGCCAAAGGAAGTAACCCAGTTGAAACTGAGTTGTTAGGGTGGTCCTTAACCTAATACTGCTGGTTCCTTGTAGGAAGGCAAGGCTGAATGTAGAGGGAAGGAAACATTAAGGCGTACAAGAACAAAGCCATCCACACACCGAGGAGGTAGAGCTAGCAAGAATCCTTCCCTCTCTGCCCTCCCTCTGAAGGAACAACCTGCTGTATCTTGAATTTGTCTGAAGAGCTGACTATACAATTTTGGTAAGCCCCAGGCTCTGGTGTTTTGTTATGATTGACACAGGAAATAATACAGTTAGAAAATATATTATACATGATAGCCTGTGTTAGCCATACCTAGATGACTGAAGTTAGCAGATGAGACACATCCAGGGAATGAAACCCAGGGGAGAGAGAGCAGTAACAGGTCACAGCAGAAGTTGAGAATGAAACTTGGGGTCCTGAGCAGTAGTCTACAGCAGTAGTGCACAATGATGATACAAGTTTGTATGCCAAAAGAAGCTTTGTAACTAAGTGAAGTTACCATTGTATCATATCTCTGAACTGTACTGGCCACTGACTGGAAAATCTACTGATACAACTAGTTCATAGTGATCATTCCTGTGTTTGACCAGCTGAGAAGCATTAGTGGATTTATATTAACTTTGGTGATGTTAAACATTAAAAGGTTTATCTAAACATTGACCATGTTGAAAAATAGAGGATATGTATTAACTTAGTGTTAAAGATTAAAGGAAAGGCTTTTTTTCTTTTTGAGACAGGGTTCTACTATAGTCCAAGGTGGCTTCAAATTCATTGTTCTCCTGAACTTAGATTACAGCAGTGAACCATGATGCTCAGCCTAACTACTCTCCAGTTGCCTCTAGGTCAATACTTATCACTCCAGTGTCTTGAGAATGTGTGTGTGGAGCAGCAACATGGCATCTTGCTTGCAAGTATATAATTTGGTTGAAGGCTACCACATAAGCATGTTGGCACATTGTTTCCTGAATCTTTGCCACTGCAACATTGCCATAGTGACAGACAGGGAGCGCCAGAAGGCATTAAAAATGGGGGAAAAAAGGATAGATAAGAGAAAGGAGCTGGTTCTTGGGAAGCAAAGGGAGAATAATAAGGAGTTAAAGGTCAGCCTTGGCCACAAGCCAGCTACAAAGCCAGCCTGGGCTGCATGAAACTCTGTTTCAAAAATTCCAAAATAAAAAAGAGATCAAGATAGGTATACTATCAATGCCTAACATTCCACTACTCTCAGAAGGAGGAGGAGGAGGCTTAGAGTCTAGCCTAAACTGCATGTTACCTTTCTCAGAGGGGGCGGGGGAAGGAAGAAGGGAGAGAGAGAGCTTTTCTTGCTTCAGATACAAATTCCAACTTACTTGAAATAGTCATAATATTTGGGTTCAGATCATGAATAGTTCCAAAATAGCCAAATCTTTAAAATACTTGATAAGTATTATCATTAAATTAATGCAGGATAAAGATATTATTTAATAGCAGTCTATAAAAGTGAATTCCTTAGCATCCTCACTTCATGGTTTACTTTTAAAGTCTTGGTGTGGCATTTTATTTCACAAATGGAATGAAGCTCTGAGGAAGTCTAGAAACTAGATAGAAGGGTAAAAATCTGATAACACTATCTCAACATCTTTAATCCTGAATAATATTGATATAGTAAGAGCTATTCATTTATTCTAAGGATTTCTATTTTAAAAGGTTGCTGTTATTCACTTTCCTTGCCTAATGCCTTATTAATTTTCATTTCTTAAGGCTACATGCATGACTTGAATTCAAATAAAAGCAAATGCTTTCCCCCATATCTAAATTTGGAATCTAAGTCTTTAATAGACAAAAATACATTTTCCCAGAAGTCTGATAGAGTGCCTTGGGGTTTTCATTGCTGTGAGATAAAGGGCCATGACCAAAAGCAACCTGGGAGGAAAGGGTTTATTCCAGTCTGTAGCTCTCAGGTCATAGTCCTTCATTTAAGGAAACCAGGGCAGGAATTAAAGGCATGAGACTGGAGGCAAGAACCAGAGCAGAGGCCAGGTTGCTTGGCCTCATGGCTTGCTTAGCCTGCATTCTTAGAGCATCCAGGATTACAAGCCCAGGGACAGCACTATGCACAGCGAGCTGGACCTCCCTCCATCTATACCAGTCATCAGTCAAAAAATGCACCTGAAACTTGCCCATAAGACAATCTGGCAGGGTTATTTTCTCAGTTGATGTTACAGCTTCCAGAATGACTATAGCTTATGTCAAGTTGACATAAAACTAAGCTAGCACATAAAGAATGTTCAGGCAGCCAAATGAGTGTTATTATCCCCTCCCCTTTGTGGTTGTTGATGTGTCTGTATGTATGTGTGTGTTTCTGTTTCTCTCTCTCTCTCTCTCTCTCTCTCTCTCTCTCTCTCTCTCTCTCTCTCTCTCTCTGTGTGTGTGTGTGTGTGTGTGTGTGTGTGTGTGTGTGTGCAGGCACACATGTCTATGGAGGGCCGAAGTTGATGTCCTGTATCTTCCTTAATTGATCTTTACCCCCACCCACCACAGAGCAGTTGATCATTTATTTTGAAAGGGAGACATACTATTATAGGAACTATGGAAGGGCTATAGCTGCTAAAATGCAAGTATTCAAATTTACATGCTTCAGAGTCCAATCTCTAATAAAAACATAGTTATATTCTTAGGAGATACTGATCCTGAAGCTCACTTATTCAGCCATACCAGCTAGCTAGCCAGCTCCAGTGAACCTCCAGTCTCTACCTGCTCAGCACGAGGATTATAGGCACTTGAGGCTGTACCCAGCTTTTTGGTTTTTTTGTATGGTCATTGGGGGAGGGGTCAAGTTCAGGTCCTCATGCTTGTGTGGCAAATACTTTACTAAGCCATTTTCCAGCCTTTGTCTTTCTTCCTTAGTGATAAATAAATATGGGTGCTTGTAGTCTCAGAAACAGCTAGAAAAGAAATGGATAATGCATAACAGGTAGTTGCTTTTCTGGAGCTGGAGATAGGCGATAGATTGCCTGTCTTTCTATATTAGGAATATGTTATTTGTTCAAGAACACAGAGTGTTTCTTTTCAAGGTGTTTTTTTCTGACCTGGGATCATATTTATGGCTTATACTATCCTTAGGCCAAAGTATTCCATAAAACAAAATGATATATAGTGTACTATGTGAAGCCAATTTTGTAAAGAAACTCCTAAAATGCAATGAATGGCTGGATGAAGATTTCAGGAATGTTTGAACAAGTTCTGATGTTCTGATGTCATTGCAGGAAAATCCCAACATTGTGGCATGGAGCAGGCGCTTGTTTCTGGTTCCATTGCAAAACATGACAGTCTTGAGTAGACTTAATCCAAGTGGACATAATTATGCAGCCCAGTTCCACATCATTAGAGTCAACGCCTCTGCCAGGATTCTGCCAACACTGTTTCTAGCCAGACATTCATTAGTAAACACCGCAGTCTTAAAATACTGCTTGGCTTCTGTGACTGGGTTGTCTGCACAATGAAAACTAGATCCAGACTTTTGGAAGGATCATCATGGATACACAGAGAAATCCTTGCTGGTAAGGCAGTTAGAGGTTTGGCACAAGCCTAGTTCACATCTGTAATCTTATCATCTGGTAGCTGAGGCAGGAGGAGTGCTGTGAGATAGGGGCCAGCATAGACTACATCATGGGTTTCAGGCCAGCCTGGACTTCAGAATGAGACCTTAATTCAAAAGAAAGAAAGAAAGAAAAAAAGAAAGAAAGAAAGAAAGAAAACAAATTTGTGGTACTTAGAGTGTAGTTCCAGTGAAGGCCTTTTGGTTTTGTTTTTTTTTTAATTAAATACTTTCAGTTGGAAGTATAAGTCTTTACTGTTTTTTGACAATGAATGCTAAGTAAGGAGGTAACTGGATAGACTCCAGTAACTGGATAGAACCTCCAGTTCTATGTTTGTCTTGCTTAATACTGCATTTTACTAATTTTTACAAAGAGAAACATAAATTAATATACTATCTCTCTTCAAACCAATATTTGATCTTTTTACATGGTATTTCTAAAATTGGAAGGATTTGGTTGAAAGGCTTATTGTAAATAATTGTAATGTTTGAGACATCTCTAAAATAATGTACTCTTCTGTTAGTAGCTACTTCACAGTTTGAAAAACATGTCACCTTGGGTTCTCTCTTATCCTTGACAGTCCTCTGAGGGTTGAAAAGCACATGTAAGAATACTGAAGGTTGGAGAACAGCTTGACCAAGATCACAAGCAAATTAGGCAACTTTGAGGAAGGCCTGGGATTCTGTGAGAGACTCTTCTTGTTAGTCCCTATTGAAAGAGGAGAAACTGACAGGTTGGTGGGAAATTTCCAAATGAAGCAGCCAGTCCACAGGCCTTGTTATCCTACCTGGCTCTAGAACTCTGAGTGATAGCTGCCTTTGTCTCAAGAGCAGTCAGCCTAAATTTACTGCCCTTGAGCAGGCAATGAGATGTCTCAGTCTCTGCAGAAAGCCAGGTGGTAAGAAATTCTGAAACTGTCTTATAAACCTGTAGTATCCAATTTGTGGCTACAAACCTCCTTGCCCTCTGCATGAGGAATGGCAGATTAATGAGGATGATAAGTTTGTGATACCAGCTCTGAAGCAGTGACACTCCTGGCAAGCATTTGTAAACAATAAGACACTGGGTTTATTATACATGTCTCCTTTCTTGGCAAAAGCCCCAGCACATTCACAACTCCCTTTCTCCTACACCCATCACAGCAGCCCCACTGAGAATGGTCTAGACCATTTTCCCTGGAGAGACTAACATTAAGAGACAATTTCCCTCCCATTGCTTGCTTGAGATTATCAGAGGAAAATACTTGGAAAGTGAGTACATTTATGACATGCTTATCAGATATGCAGATGATTAAAGAATGAATGTTGGATTTAACTCTGTCTTTGGATAGTTAAGAGATGTAGATAAATTACCTAAAATTACCTAACCTCTTTGGGTCTTTAGACACTTTCTGGAGAATGAGACAGTCGTTTTAACCTTTTTTTCAGTGCAGGGTATGGGACCACACACAGGTTGTATAAGCACACTACCACTAAGCTACACCCCCAGCCCAAGGCAGTTGTGATCTAAAACAGGTTTTTTAAACTTTTTTTATTTTATAAGTAAACCTTAATGTTCTAAACATTTGTTCACAAGAACACCTTTATGTAGACTGAAGTTTCTGTCCTGCCTGGTTCTGCTGCTGTTTAGTCCCAAATAAACACACAGAGGCTTATATTAATTATAAACTGTTTGGCCGATGGCTCTGGCTTCTTATTAACTAGCTCTTTCTTAATTATTAACCCATTTCTATCAATCTTGTATTTCCACATGGTCTTGGCTTACTGGAGAATGTCCAGGCATCCCATCTTCCCAGTAGCTACATGGTCTCTCTCTCTCTCTCTCTCTCTCTCTCTCTCTCTCTCTCTCTCTCTCTCTTAACTCACTCTCCACATTGCTCTCCCCAGAATTTTCATCAACCAATAAGAGAAACATATATTCACAGCATACTGAAGGACATCCCCCATCACCTTTAGGGTTATAAACTTAACTGATGAAACTTAAAGTGAATACAATCCTAGCTGCCATTGGCTTTCATCCCTCCTGCTGCGTTCTCTGGACACAGCCTAAGAATCAACAGGTAGGATCGTCTAAAAGCCTCTTCCTGTTTTATTTTTTTTTTTAGGGGGGGTTGAGACGGGGTTTCTCTGTGGCTTTGGAGGCTGTCCTGGAACTAGCTTTTGTAAACCAGGCTGGTCTCAAACTCACGGAGATCCACCTGCCTCTGCCTAACAAGTTCTGGGATTAAAGGCATGCACCACCACTGTCTGGTTTTTATTTTTTTCCCTTTTCCTGTTTTAAAGTCACTGTTGATGTCATTGTGAGAATTTTCAATTTATTCACATCACCTACAGTATGATGTTATATGACAGAGCCTTAGAGTGGCTGGGATGTGGCTTAGCAGAAGTCCAATTGCCTAGCATTTGGGAATCCTTGCTTTTAACCCTCAGCATCGACAAAACCAACCAAACAACAGCAAGCAGACAAACCAAACCAACCCAGCCTTAGAGTTGGAGGAGCTGGGGTGGCTCCTGCTCTGCAGACTAATTACTAATGCCACTTTGAGTTTCCTCATCACTGTGTTTGTTCCTTTATGCATAAAATGAAGGTAGTAACCTTTCTCAGGCAAGAATGTTTCATAAACTGTAGAAGACTAAATAAATGTATGGTGTCATTAGCATTATCTCCTATGCTCAGCACCCTTCTCTTTGGGGAGATGGCTTTATCATCAGAATGACTCAGAGTAACAAATGGGTTGAGCTGTTCTTTGGCAAGCTTGTATGGGCTTAGAGGTGATACTTATCATATTTGGACTTCATCTTTCCTGTAAGACCAAAGTGTAGATGACATGGGATATTAACACAAGTAATTAACCAAGGGGACACCATTTAAAGGGAAGAACTGTCCTCATAATGTGACCTTGGCAATAACGATGGTTCCTTCTCCAGAAAGCCAAGCCTTAACAACAACTATTGTTGTTACTGGGTGCCCAATAAATGCTAGATACTCTTTTTTACATGAGTTATCTTTTTTGTTTTGTTTTGTTTTTCGAGACAGGGTTTCTCTGTGTAGCTTTGGAGCCTATCCTGGCACGCGCTCTGGAGACCAGGCTGGCCTCGAACTCACAGATATCCGCCTGCCTCTGCCTCCCGAGTGCTGGGATTAAAGGCGTGTGCCACCAACGCTCGGCTCTATATGAGTTATCTTAACATCACAAGGACTATCTGCAATGAAGTTATTTATATTTTATAGTGAGAAATGACCTAAGGAAGTAGAGTATTGGCCTTACTTTTTTGCTTAAAGTAGATAAGTAATTTGCTGATATACATACCATTGGTAACTGCAAAAACCTGAACTCTGAATTCAAATATCTGAGCTAGTTAGCTCTATGTCTCCTAATTGGAAGAAATTATTTTCCACACTCACTGTGAGGGAAAAATGCCTTGTTCTTCATCATTGTAGTGCCTTAGTCACCCCTTCCCTCCATTTTTATTTCTTTCTACATTTAAAAATGCTTTATTGATCTTCATAAAACGCAGAAAGAGAAAGCATGGATTAATCGTTGATAGTTCTGCCCTTCAACCCACCTCTCACATATTTATCTTCCACTGAATAGTCTCTATTCAAGGAATCTCAGGGGACGGAGCAGTCTCTTCCCCTGGAGAGTGAGTCCTGTAACTAATTTATCTCTGTCAGTAAGATTTTCCTCTTCTGCTTATCTTCATCTTTGGTTTTGTACTTCATCCTTCTTTTTTTCTGTTGGCTGGCTGAATGCTCCAGCGCATTAGACCCTTCTGTCTAGTTTACCCAGGCTCTCAGCAGGGCTTTTGCCAAGCTGCCACTTTCCTTCACGTCATGGCCACAGTAAAGTTTGTATTAGCATCTGGAAGATGCTTTCCACAGTGGAACACCTGAACTGAGCTCTAAATGGATAATGAGAAAGAAAGTGAGGAAGAAGAGATGTGAGCATGAGTCTTGAAACCTGCTTAGTCAGCAAACACTGGACTCTTTGGCTTGGACATTTCCCTTAGTTGCCCTTCCAATAGTAGCTGAAGTATTTGTTGTACCGATTTTGGTGTGTTTCCATAAATGTTCAATGCCAAGTTCTATAATTGGTGCCCAGCGTCAAAGAAATCAATGAAATGTGCTGTGCCATTGTAAAAGAATGCAGCATGGGAAAAGGCATGCTTTGGGAAGTGAAAAACTCTAGTTTGTACTGTTGCCTCACTTTTTAGCATAATTATATGGCTTTGGAAAGGTTTTTTGTTTTGTTTTGTTTTAGGTTTTTTTTTTTTTTTTTGGTTTTTCGAGACAGGGTTTCTCTGTGGCTTTGGAGGCTGTCCTGGAACTAGCTCTTGTAGACCAGGCTGGTCTCGAACTCACAGAGAAACCACCTGCCTCTGCCTCCCGAGTGCCGGAATTAAAGGTGTGAGCCACCACTGCTCGGCTGGAAAGTTTTTAAAGTCCTAATTTTCACCCTACTCATTGTGAAGTGGGGATTTACATATACTACTGGAAATTCTGTAAGAATTAAAGACAATGGTATCATACATAGAGGCTACTCTATCCAAGAGAAGTATAAGTTCCAAGTCAAAACCAAAATCTCATTTGCTTCTAACCATGGGTTTCTAGCTAGCTTGCCCTTTCCTCTTACTCCCCGTCTTGCTGTGCTGCAAAACATCCTAGCACATTCTCAAACTCTAGCTCAGCAGCAGCCGCAGCCATTCCACAGTTGCCCGCTGTCTGGAAAGCCCAACCATGTGTTACCCTTCAGATTTATATCAACATTGATTTTGCCTTCAGTGTTCACTTTGCTAACAACTTAGCATTGGCATGCTGAAATAAATATAGATACTGATCTGTTTTCCTCTTTTACAGCTTCTGTACAAATGTTGACAGTTTCTCATCTGAATCATCTGCATAGGTACTGATGATAATTGATTCCTATGCAAAAAACAAAACAAAACAAAAAACCCTAAATTGAACAAAAGATTTAGTTAAAATATATTTTAAGTTTTTGCATGCAAGCATTACCAGTCAAAGGAGCACTGCTTGCTTGTCTCTTAGATGGCTGAAATCTATTCATTTAACAAATATGTATTGAAAACCTACAGTTTACAAAGGCCTTGTATGTGCTAGGATGCACTGGTTCAGCTAGGCAGTCATGGGGTCACTGGAACAAATCCTCATTCTCATGTAGCTTACACTGTTGTGTGAAGTACAATAAGCAAACAGACATGTAAACAAAGAAAAAAGTCAGATAATGGTTTCAATAAAGAAAACAAAGCTCCATAATAGTGACTAGAGAGGGTATTTTGTTTATTTTATATTTATTTTTATCTTAATTTGAAAATAAAATCCACATCTAATTTTTTTAAGTCTAATGAGAAGGCAAAGAAGAGGAAGGTTCCTCTGAAAAGCTCCAGTGATGTGAATTGTGGGGCAACAGCTCTGAGAATCTGAGGACAATCATATCAGGTAGAGGGAGTAGCAGTGCAAAGGAGCTTGGGCAGGAAAAGAGTACAACATGGTTGAGCACAACTGAATAAAGAAGTAAGAAAGGAAGTAAGATTGAAGAGATAGGCAGAAGCAGATCATATATTTTATTGGGTACAGCAAAACTTGTTCTAATTATAGTGAGAGATTATGGATTAATCAAGGAAAAGGACTTTATGTGTGCATACACTTATGCACAGATATGTGTGCATGTTTGAGTGTGTATGTAGATTAGAAGTCAACCTCAGAAGCTACCTATTTTGTGATCTTGAGACTATGTCTTTTACTGGGACCTGGGATTTAGCAATTAGGCTAGGTTCAGTTGTTCAGAGAGTCCTAGGGATCTTTTCGTCTCTACTCTCCCAGCTCTGGAGATTATATAGGCTCTGGGAGTTGACTCAGGTCCTTTTGCTTGTACAACAAGCACTTTACTATCTTCTCAGACCCCCATTTATGTCTTTAAAAGATGATGGTTGAGCTGGTGAGCTGACTTGGAGTTAGTAAAGATCCTTTTCACCAAGTCTGATGACCTGAGTTCATTCTCCAGGAATCACAGGGCAAACGGAAGTCACTGTCTCCTACAAGTTGTCCTCTGACCTCCATACACACAGTGTGGCACGTGTAATCCCTCCCCCCCCACACCTCCCCACACTAAATAAGTAAATAAATGTAGTTTGTAGGAGGTTATACAGGGTCTCACTCTGTAGACTAGGCTAGCCTTGAGATCACGGATATCTGTCTGTCTCTGCCTCTTGACTGCTAGGATTAAAGGTATGTGCCACCACAATTGGCAATAAATGAAAAAGAAGACCTTATCTTTTGGATGGAATATGAAAGCATGTGAAAACTGTTTTTTGCAGAAGTCCAGGTAAGTGACAATGGCTTTGGAATATGTGATGATGATGATGATGATGATGATGATGATGATGATGGTGAAATTCAGGATTTATTTTGGAGGGGCTGGTGGGCAATTGAATTTGAGGAACCAAGCAAACAGAAAGCCAGAATGAGCAGTATGTTTTAATGTGAATGTCTGTGGGTAAGTGGTGCCATTTACTAAGATAGGAAAGGCAGGAAAAGACATGCTTAAGAGGGTTGGTACCTATTCTGGTTATGGTAATCATAATAAACCCGTGAGATGCCCATGTGGGGACATGTAAAAGTCAAATTGTTGGTCTATTTCAGGACACTCTATTCTCTCTCATGCTTACAGCTCAGTTGTTGGCTAAATTAGGGGTCTGTAAGAAAAGGAAGTAAACATGTTTGCCAACTGAGATGCCTTTGTAATCATGTGTGATGTTTCTGAGAGCTAAATCCTTGACTTAGGAGACCATGGCAGGCATTCCTTGGACATCTATATTATATATTACCATGTGTCTAGACACTTGTGGCTTACAGAGGAAGTAGTTTCTCAGAACAGTTACATTTGTCTACAAAATAGTTGCAACTACCTACTTCTATCTGTAGTTCCACTTGACATATAGATAGAATGTGGAATAGTATGAAAAGATGAAAATCTAGATGGAAAATGTTTTTCAGATGTAGACCCATACATTTCAGATACTAGTTCATAGATTTATAGCCCTTAGATGGATAGCATCTTTAAAAATTTGATTCAACAAGATTGCAAATACATAAAATTATAGCTTATGTGGGAAAGGGATTTTCTGCTCTAAAAAATGGCTTTCCTTTCTTATCCCTAATATTCTTACTTTATGTACTTGGTTCCTCAAAAGCTATTTTCACTTAAAAAACTATAAATGAAAAAACTTAAATATAGATGTTGATATATCTAAAATAATTGTCTTCATGTTAATTTGACCAGGACGTTTAGACAACAAAACACTCAATAGAAGGACTTGACAGATACAGATAGTGTACTCATAAGAGAATTATTAAATAGTCATTTAAAATTTATAATTAAAGTATTAGAAACTGGGCACAGAAGTGCATGTCTATAATTCTAGCATTCTAAAAGTGAAGGCAGAGAATTGAGAGTTTGAGTTTATCTTGAACTAAGCTTTTCCAAACTAGCATCAGATACATAGTTTTAGTAAATAAATAAAGCCTAAAATTCGTAGGAGGATTAATAATATGAGGCCTGAAGCTGGGTATGTGGCTCATGCCTATAATCTGAGTACTCAGGAAGCTGAGGCAGGAAAATCATGGGTTCCAGACTAGCCTGGGCTACATAGCAATTTCAACGTCAATCTGAATTAAATAGTAAGACCAGTTTTCAATAGTGTCAGGCATGATGGTACATGCCTTTAATTTCAGAATGCAGAGGCAGAGGCAGAGGCAGAGGCAGAGACCGGTAGGTCTCTGTCAATTCTATGCCTGCATGGTCTACAGAATGGATTCTGGGTTAGCAAGGGCTACACAGTGAGACTGTCTCAAAACAAACAAAAAGGAAAAACAGAAAAAGATACTCATATTTGTAAGGAAAAAAATAACCCCCTTAGAGTTTGAATTGTTACCTCTGAAGAAGTAATTCATTGGGTACAGCCAAATAGTGTGTCCCATTTATTCTCTGTTAATTTTCTTCCTTTCCTTTTTGAAAACATGTTTAATTAGATTTACTTTATTTTTGAGGCAAAGTCTCATGGTTTATTCTTGGCTGCTCTAGAATTCACTGTGTAGTCAAGGCTGACCTAAAACTCACAGAGATCTGCCTGTCTCTGCCTCCTAAGTGCTAGGATCAAATGCCTGTGTCATCACACACACTGGCCTCACTCTATTTTTCTTGTATTAAACAAAAATAAATAAATAAAACAAAACCCATGTGGTAGTCACCTCTGAAACCTGGCTCTTCTGTAGGGAGATTCTGGTGCAGGTTTAACAAGATGGTCTGTAAATTCCTGAGAGGGAGGTCTTGGAGTTGGCATCAAAGGTGACCTTAATGGAGTCCATGGTGGTGGTAATGGCCCTGGCTGAAGTGTAGCTATCATCCACAGCAGCCATTCAGAGCAGCTTTTGGAGCTCTGATGTTGAGACCATGCCAGTGTCCCTGTGGGTGGGGAAGGAGCTCACAGTACAGTGCCATAGTGGCTTGTCATTTCGTATGGAACAATGTGGGGCTTGCTGATTTTGTCCTGCAAGTAGCATCTCTCCATAGAGACAACAGAGATTGACTTAGTTAAGATTTTTATTGCTGTGAAGAGACACCATGACCACAGCAATTCTTATAAAGAAAATCATTTACTTAAGGTGGTAGCTTACAGTTTCAGAGGTTTAATCCATTATTATCATGGCATGGAGCATGGTGGTATGCAGGCAGACATGATGATGGAAAAGGAGCTGAGAGTCCTACATCTTTCATGCAACAGGAATTTGAATGTGACACTGAGAAAAGTTTAAACGAGACCTCAAAACCTGCCCCCACAGTGACACACTTCCTTCAACAAGGCCACACCTCCTAATGGTGCCACTCCCTATGAGTTTATGGGGGCCAATTACCTTTGCACTATCATAGAGATTTTGACTAAGATGATGGCTTTCAGACAGCAGGGGCTACCTGAACCATCTAGACCCCCACGAGTGTTGAAATCCCAAAGTCAACAAATGCCTTGAACCTAGGCTCCAAGTCAGCATGAATCAGGTTCTGAACCGGCATGATAGTTAAAACTTCATTCTTGGATGATACCTCCAATCCCAGACTCCTTGAAGTGCAGGAAAAGCAAATCTCCAGAGAGTCTGTCTCCATGCCTGTGATCAAGCAGACCACTTCGGGGACATGACTCACTTCCTGAATTCAGCTTTGCCTGGCCCAGACAGACTTTTCATAACTTTTGGCCCACCCACTGTAGCTGTGTCATCTGCCATTTAGTGTCTTCTCAAGGAAGTTTTCTTTTTTGAACCAAAATAAATCTCTTCGCAACAAACTAATGTCTACCTTGAAGAGAAATTAACTATAATCTTCCACCTATTTTGTGATCATCAACTATGTATTTTTGGTCTTCCTTGGAATCTTTTTGTAATTTAAAAAAGAATCAATTTTCTCCTAGTGGCCTGGACCAACCAGTTCAACTATCACCCAGACCTGCATCCTGGGCCTTGGGTTGGTCCACCCTAACATCTACTCCATCTATGACCTACTGGAGCACCTGAAGGGAAAGGTACTGCAGAACAATACCCACAGGATCCTCATGACTCAGGGAAACAGCAGGATATCCAAGAGGAGTTTCAGTAAGGGTTCAATGATGATGGTGTCCTTGAACTCACTGCAATGAACATTTTTCTGGTTTTTGGCTGAGTGGACAAAAGGGTATACTGTGTGACACACTGCAGCTCCTGATGTCACTAGGATGAAGATGGAGGAGCAAGGTGATTTTTTTGTTTGTTTTGTTTTAAATTTATTTTGAGGGTGTTTTTGGGGGGTATCTTGCTGCAGAGGAGAGGGACACATATGGAGGGACTGGGAGGTGAGTGGGATTAGGGTGCATGATGTGAAATTCCCAAAAAAATCAATAAAGAATTATGTTAAAAAATCAATTTCCACTTCTCAACTGGAGAATTGTATTATCAACTTGATTATTTAATTTACTTTATGTATTCAATAATCTTTTGAAAAGCTAAAATATATTTACTGAAATTTCTGCCTCCTCTGCATTGCCAACCCCCTCCCCCCACACTCCCATTCTTTCTGAGATGGAAGATTCAGCAACATAGAGAAGAAATAAAGTGGTACAATATACTGGGCCAGCAAGATGACTTAGTGGGATGCAGAGCAGAACTAATGTGTAAACCTGGCAATATAAACTCACTTCCCGAGTTACACAATGAAAGAGGAGAAACAACTCCTTAATGTTGTCATCTGACCATACATAAACTGTGGCACTCAAACACATGTACACAGACAAACACACACATACACACAGACACACATTCTTACTTTTCTATTGCTATAACAAAACATCATGATTGAGACAATTTATTACAGAAATCATTTAATTTGGGGCTCACAGTTCCTGATGATTACAGTACATAACCATCATGGCAGGAGCATGGCAGCAGGCAGGCAGACATAGTGAAAGGAGGAGCTGAGAGCTTACATCTGATCCACCAGCATGAGGCAGAGTGTGAGCGAACTAACTGGGCTTCTAAAACCCCAAAGCATACCCCAAGTGACACACTTCCTCCAACAAGTTCATCACCTCCTAATCCTTCCCTGACAGTTCTACCAACTGCAAACCAAGCATTCAAATACATAAGCCTACTGGTGCCACCACATACACTAATAAAAATGTATTTAATAAGTTAATTTATTATTATTATTTTAATTTTGGGGGATACTTTGAGACAGGATCTCAAACCTATGTAGCTCTGGCAGTTCTAGAACTCACTTTGTAGATCAAGCTGAACACAGCCTTTGGAGCCATGTGATCTTCATCCATTAAACTTTTGTGATGTGCCAGCTATTCAACCATTCAGACTTCGATTCCCAGAGAGAGCAGGCCATCTCTGTCTTGAAATGTTTAGAAGAACAAAAAGCTTGGGAGCCCAGTGAATGACAGGCCAAGTGTTCAAGTAAAAATTTCATGTTTTCAGTATCTAGGAATGGAAAACCATCATTTTTTCAAAGTTTTTGCCTCCTTCCTTCCTTCCTTCCTTCCTTCCTTCCTTCCTTCCTTCCTTCCTTTCTATTCTTTTCTTTTTCTTTTTTCTTTTTGAGACAGGGTTTCTCTGTGTAGCCCTGGCTGTCTTGGAACTCTCTCTGCAGACCAGACTGGCCTAGAACTCAGATTCACCTGTATTTGACTCCCAAATGCTGGGATTAAAGGCATGCACCAACACTGCTGGGCTAAAAATAATTTCTTATATCATAGTTTAAAAATTGTTCCTCTGAGGGTTACACTCTGGCCCTGGACACATGGGGAAGGGCCCAGGACCAGCACAGGAAGATTTGGTGGATGTTGCAGAGCCCCTGTTGAGGGCCCTACCCTGCCTGGGGAGTGGTGGGTAGATGAGGTGTGGGGTGAGCTGGGGGTGGGGAGGAGGGATGGGGGTGAGGGAGGGAGAGGGAGAGGGAGGAGGGACTTACATGTTAAACAAGCTTGTTCCCTAACTAGAACTAATAAATAAATAAAAAAAAATGTTCCTCTGGTTGCACTTCAGACATGATAAAAACAAAAAAACAAAAACCCAAAGACTTGGGAGTGAAGGAAGTTAATTCTTAATAAGCATTCCTTGAGATTTATATGATCACAAAGTGTGGAAACATCAATACAGAGCATCAGTGCTGCTGCATTCTTAAGGTATAACTCAAATAGCATGTGTTATGTCTATTACTTAATTTTAATCCACATAGGTTCATTATGCTCTAGTCAAGTCAGTTGTGTTGATCAGTTTGTCACTTTAACACAAGCCAGGAACATTTGGGAAGAAGGAACCTCAATTGTGAAAATACTTCTATCAGACTGCCTGTAGGCATGTCTGTGGAGGCATTTTCTTAATGAGTATCATGGAAGGGCCCACCCCACTGTGAACAATACTATAATGGGCAGGTGACCCTGGGCTGTATAAGAAGTCAGGCTGACCGAGCTATGTATGAGTGGATGTCAGTAAGCAGCATTCCTCTGTGGCCTCTGCTTCAGTTCCTGCCTCCAGGTTCCTTCCCTGATGGAATTTCTGTCCTGACTTCCCTTCATGATGGATTGTAAACTGTAAAATGAAATAAATCCTTCCCTCCCCAAGCTGGTCATGGTCATGGTCATGGGCCATGGCAGTGAAGTGTTCTCTCACCCTTTCCTAGCACTTTGCAGTTTTTTTTTAAAGATTTATTTATTATATATAAAGTATTCTGTCTCCATGTATCCCTGCAGGCCAGAAGAAATGTATTTACATCACAGATGGTTGTGAGCCACCATGTGGGTGTTGGGAATTGAATTTAGGAGCTCTGGAAGACCAGCTAGTATTCTTAACTACTGGGCCATCTCTCCAGACCCCTGGTCATGGTCTTTATCACAGTAAGAGAAACCTAACTAAGACACCAGTTGAATATTTTCACTAAAATATATACTAAAATTTGTTTTTCTATAGGTTTTATAAAAAAAAGTCTAACTTAATTCTGAATTCTGAATAAGAACTCTTTTGGATCTTAACAGGTTTAGTATCAGTAGGATAAGGGTAAATATTGTAAAATACTTTAGTAATGTACAGTGCTACATACATGTTTATTATAATAATTATTAGCCATAATAATTATAGTAATAATGGTATACATCTACAAGATCTGACTTGTGAATTGACTAGCTCATTACATTTTGGTATACTGCTAGAGAATTTTTCTAAGCTTCATGGAAACAAATCTTGAACATTATGAATAAAAACAGCACAAAAATCCATTCTTGCTTGAATTCAAATTACTTTTCTCAGATGGACTTTAACCTTGATGGAAGTTTTAGGTTGTATTTTATGTTCTTAGATACATTTGTGTTTTTCAGGTATCCAGTCATGTTTTATTTTTTCTTTTGTTGTTGTTGCTTTGTTTTTTTGAGACAGGGATTCTCTCTCTCTCTCTCTCTCTCTCTCTCTCTCTCTCTCTCTCTCTCTCTCTCTCTCTCGGTTTTTCGAGACAGGGTTTCTCGTGTAGCTTTGGAGCCTATCCTGGCACTCACTCTGGAAACCAGGCTGGCCTCAAACTCACATAGATCCACTTGCCTCCTCTGCCTCCCAAGTGCTGGGATTAAAGATGTGCACCACCACTGCCTGGCTTTTCAGACATGTATTTTATGCTTCATTTGAGGATGACAGTTTGAATGATGATAACTTACTTTGTACACAGTGTGTGGTAGGGACTTGGAGAAATGAGGAAAAGAAGAGAGTATAAGAAGGGTTAGACAGATCAGTGTAACATCCATGACTCTTTTCAAATGAATATTTACCATAAGACATTTACTGAGCTCCTACAAGGAACCATTAACTGTGTTAGTGGCCTGCACACAGCTAACCTTGAGTTCACTTGTTTTCAGCCTTGCCTCTGAGCCCTGTGGTCCGCTGTGTGGCAATGGTGGGAGATGAGTAAATACATTTCTGTTTAGAAGAGCTAAGCAAGTCAGGTGTGGTGGCTCATGAGGTCTATGATTCCAGCCATAAGAAAGCTGAGGCAGAAGGATCACAAGGTTGAGGGTAGCCTGGGTTACCTAGGGAGTTCAAGCCAGTCTGGGCTACAGAGTGATACCCTGTCTCAACAAATAAATAAAAAAAATTAAAAGCCCAGAAGTACATGGTTCCTGGACCACAATTACTACATGTGGTTGATGAGTTGTTTCCAAACCATCTATGATCTTCTATTATATACTTATGCCTGTCTCATGTCAGCGTAACACAACAAACTGTCTGTCACAGATTTCTTCAGTGTAGTTTATTCAAACAGTAGACACTGTTTAATATTTAGGTTATACCATCATGTATTTCTTTTTCTTTTGGAGGGTTGGGAGGGAACTGGCTTCAAGATAGGGGTTCTCTGTGTAGCCCTGCCTGTCCTGGAACTCACTGTGTAGACAAGGCTGATGTTGAAATGAGAGCTCCTCCTGCCTCTGCCTCCTGAGTGCTCAGATTAAAGATATGCACACCATGCTCAGCTCAACATGTATTTCTTTTTGTGAAGCTTTTGTATTATTTTTTTTCCTAGTAGCTAGTACCTTCTACTTGTTCATATAGTATAGTTCCTAGGATTAGACAGCATGTTAAAATGGGTATCATGGTACATGCCTTTAATTCCAGCACCCTGGAGGCAGAAACAGGTGGAACTCTGTGAGTTTGAGGCCAGCCTGGGCTGTATAGCAAGACTCCATCTCAAACAAAACACCACTTCACCACAGCCTATAAATGGAGGGTACTTGAGTGTTGGCTGAATGTTACGATAAATCTTTCCGCCAAAAGCCGCCAGAGCCCCACCGCCACGTGTGAGCTTTATGCCAGCCGCCCTCCCCCGTCTCCCCCCAGCGCCCCCCCCAGTTAGGCCCAAATGAATACACAGAAACTTGAATTAGGTACAATGTTGCTTTGCCAATGACTAGTATTCTCATCTGTTAGCTCAGTCTTAACTATCATAAGCCTATATATTTTATAAAACTTATCTTATCAGGCGCCTTATTGGCGTCCCTCCTTGCCGGTGGCTCACATGGCACCGCTGGAACAGGAACGGGAAAGAGAGCCCTTCCTGTTTCTCCTTCGCTTAAATATGAGTCTCCTTGCTATGTCACTTCCTGCCTGGATCAGCACTTCTCTACTACATTTCCCAGAATCCTCTTTGACTCCTAGTCCCGTCTACTTGCTGTCCCATTGGCCAAACAGTATTTTATTTAACAATCAATAAGATAAACATACACAGTACATTCCCCATCAGCTGAATTGAATATATACAGTAATATATTACCTAATTAACTGCACTATAGGACTTTATTGCTTGCTATTTCTCTTCATCTGACACTCTGCAAGCAACACTTACAAAGTCTTTATAGCTTAAAAACTTGATGTGCAGTGTGTTCTGGGAAGGACGGAAATTACCAGCCATGTGAATGCCTAAATGCTCATTAATAATGATCAGTTGTATTTGCAATATGTACTTTTTCTCTCATTCTGAAAAATCAGAAAGTGTACAAGAGTTTGAAACAAAAAACTGTGACTTTCTTTTACTTATAGTGTATGTATAATCTGTACAACTGTTATGCATTTGTTTATGATTTCCTAAAATTCTGCCTCCTCTCTCTCTCTCTCTCTTCCTCTCTCTCTCTCTCTCTCTGTTATTTTTATGTGTGCCTGCATGTATGTATGTTCAGCACATGCATGTTTGGTGCCCAAAGAGGCCAGAAGAGGGTACCAGATCTCCTGGAACTGTAGTTACAGATGTTTGGAGAGGATGTGGAGATAAAGGAACCTATGTTCACTGTTGGTGAGGGGTACAAATTAAAACAGCCATTGTGGAAGTCAGTTTGGAGGTTTCTCAAAATATTAAAAGTAGAACCACCATATGACCTAGCTATTTCATTGCCTTGTCATATATCAGAGAACTCCATATTCAAATCATAGAGATATTTGTACTCATGTTTATTGTTCACTATAGCACAGAATTGGAATCAACCTAGTTGTCCATCAACAGATGATTGGATAATGAAAGTCTGGCTTATATATATTGTAGAATGTACAATATTAAGCAAGGTCATACAATCTCAGAGAGAATAAAATGCAAGTTCTCCCTGATATGTGGAATCCAGTCAATAATATATGTAAACAAATGTGCATGTGGGTTCAGTACAGCATGTAGAAAAGAGAACAAGAAAGGCTAAATGTAAGAGCAGGAGGAAAGACTGACATGAGTTGTGAAGTAATATGTAAAGCTAATTGTTTCTCTAACTCTGTCATGAATCTTTCATTTTTTGGTGGTGTATATGTGCCTAAAATGTTTTCAATAGTGAAAGTGTACAATCAAATGTGAAGCTCTGCAGCTTACATTCTGAATGATTACTCTACCTGTATAGAAGTTTATTGAGATATATGGTTTAGGTCTGGTTAAGTTTGGTATGTTATTTTTTTTGCAAGGTTTCTTATAATAAAGCTTAGTGTTATAAAAGAAAAATATGTCTGTAGGTAGTGGGAATTTTAAAATACTTATCAATTCACCTTAAACCTTATTTTTAAAAAAATCACATGCGAGACATGCCTTTAATTCCCAGCACTCAGAAGGCAGAGGTAGGTGGATCTCTGAGAGTCTGAGGCTAGCTTAATCTATATAGTGAGTTTCAGGACAGCCAGGGCTATAAAGAGAGATCCTGTTTCATACCCATCCCTACCCCCACCAGATAAGATCACACACCAAAATTAACTAGACCCAAACCAAAGACTATACAACTCAATGAACTTCTATACACTTAAAGTAGCTATTCAAAAAGGTAGTGGACATTTTTATGATTTACCTAGGTGGTAGCTTCTTAAGGATAAATATTTTTGCCCATGATTTTTCTTTGTAGAACTTTCAATTCATGGTTTCTTAGTGTTCTAAGAAGTCTTTTAAAGGATTGATTAAAAAGTCTTCACAAGGATATCCTTTCATGTAAGAATAGAATCCCCTATACTACTCAGAGGTCTTCAAGAAATATGGACAAGTGCCTGTACATCCGAAAGACCTAAATAACATCAACAGTTTTCTGGATATACTGAGAAAGATCTCTCACTATTAAGTTTTCAAACTTTTTTAATAATAGAGACATTGTGAGGCAATCAGAAATTCACTGGCTTTGTAACTTGAAACACAGACATGGAGGCCTGGTTTTGCAATAGTCTAACTGCAGTTATTGTCTAGTCTTCTACTACTTTGAAAGAAATCATGTTTTATTTTGCTTTTGATGCCTAAAACCTGATACACAGTTTGTACTCAATTGGTGCTTATTTAATCAGTTCCTAATTAGTAGCAGCTTGAAATCTTTCTAGACTTCAGATTGTTTCCTTATAAAACAGACTAGTTATCTTCTGACATCATTTCCAGATCTGACACTCTGATTATATGATCTAAGTATCCTGAAGCCAACTTCCCTAAGCAATCTTTTTTGTCTGGGTCATTGAGAAATGACATAGCATTCTTGCTTTACTATAAGGAGTGTCTTTTATTTCTGAGTCATTATTGCTGAAAGCACTTAAAAGAGCCTGCAGCAGTGCTGTATGTTTAGTGGAGAACAAATTGGAGAATTACCCATTCAGTATTTTTACCAAAGTTTTTAATGTAGTTTCTTTCTTTAAAACTTACATTGTATGTGTCTAGGTATTTTACCTGTTTCTATGTCTGTGCATCATGTGTGTGCCTGATGCCAGAAAAGGGTATTAGATTTTCTGGAACTTGACTATGGAACTGGAATTGTGAGCCACCATGTGGGTGCTGGGAATGGAACCCAGGTTCTCTGGAAGAGCAGCAAGTGCTCTTAACCACTGAGCAATCTTTCCAGCTTTCCTGTAGTTTCTTAAAGGAATCTGTTACCAGTGTTTAGATGGAATTTGCTACATATCAACAAATTTGTTTGTTTGATAACAATAATTCATGTGATTTGGAAAATCTTTCATGGACTATTGGGGTTCTAAATCCTTGGGTGGGCAAGACATCTGTCCATCTATAACACTATAACACACTGTCTTAGGACTACTACTATTGCTGTGATGGGACACCATGACCAAAAGCAGCTTGGGGATGAAAGTGTTATTTTTTTTCTTTTCTTTTCTTTTTTTTTTTTGGTTTTTTGAGACAGGGTTTCTCTGTGTAGCTTTGGAGCCTATCCTGGCACTCGCTCTGGAGACCAGGCTGGCCTCAAACTCACAGAGATCCACCTGCCTCTGCCTCCTGAGTGCTGAGATTAAAGGCGTGTGCCACCAAAGCCCAGCGAAAGTGTTAATTTGGTTTATATTTCTACATTACTTTTCATCATGAAGGAAGTCAGGATAAGAACTCAAACAGGGCAGGAACCTAGAGGCAGGAGCTGATGCAGAGGCCATGGAATTCTGCTCACTGGCATGCTCAGCCTGATTTTTGGAAGAATTTTCTCAACTGAGGATCTCTTTTCTCCAGTGACTCTAGCTTGTATCATGTTAACATAAAACTAGCCAGCAAACATACTATAGCTTTTCTTTACCTCTCTATAATTGAAATGAACTTTGAAGAATGATAAAAAGACTAGAATAAGTACATCAACTTCAAAAGGTTAGAAATGGTAAGCATTTGAGGTTTGTTATAAGAGGTCTCAGTGGCTGTGTGAAATGAATATAGTGGGGCAGAATTCTAATTAGATAGGAGTTTGAGTTCTTTTCATTCCAAATACAGTAATTTCAACCAAAAACAAATGCACCTTTGTCCTTACATGCTAATCTTACTGAGTAACTTTATTAAAAGTATCTTCTCTAAATAAATAAGAGTCTAACCTATTGATCCAATCAAACTACTTCTTTAGAAAATAAAGATGCTGAAGACACTAAGTGATTTGCTCTTGGGAGGTTTCTAAAAGATATCTTTAATTGGCCTCTACTTTTCAAAATGGGACTTTTTAGGAGGAAAGTCACTAGAAGAGCTGAAGGTCTAGGTGAGAAGACATGAAGTAACAGAATGCTTAACTTTCTACTACAAAGCACTGGTGAGTACTTGCTATTTATCTTCACAATTGAGTTGTGAGGGAAACAGTTCAGGTATCTATTATTCATTTCTTCTTACAGTGAAGGTACTACTAATACTGGGCAAGATCAATTGGTAAGTGTAAAGCCAGTTTAAATAAAAATTCCTCCCATGGGTTCATATATTTGAATGGTCCCCAGTTGGTAGAACTGTTTGGGAAGGATTAGAAGGTGTGGCCTTCTTGTTAGAGGAGGTTTTGAGATTTCAAATGACTATGATTCCCAGCATGTTTCTCTCTGCCTCTTGATTGTGGGTAAAGATGTGAACCCTTTAACTGTTCCTTTGCTCCACCCTAATGGACTTTTAACCTTCTGAAACCATAAGCCAAATTAAATGCTTTCTTTTATAAATTTCCTTGGTTATCAAGTTTTATCAAAGCAATAGAAAAATAATTATTATACAAGTTGATACCAGGGATGGACTGTTACTGTGATAGGTCTGACCATGTGGTATATTTTATACAAATGTGGAGAAATTTGAAACTTTGGACTAGAAACATGGTTCAATGCTCTAATAGAGCTTAAAGGGCTGTCCTAGTAGGAGCTTAGAGACAGTGATTCCGAGGGCTATGTAGACTGTAGAGAGCAAGCTCAAGACATTTCAGGGGGAAACAATATTAGCAACGGGGTGAGAGACCATTCTTGATATTTTGGTAAGGAATGTGGCTACTTTTTAAAGCCTTTGTCTTAAGACTCTGCCTTAGACTAAATTGAAAAGTTATGGACTAATTTCTTTGGCTGAGATTTCAAGACAGCCTAATATTGACTCTGTCATATGGTTATTAGTAATCACTCTTATGCATGTCTATAATGAAAAAGCAAGTGGAACAAAAAGAAATACAAAATATACAGTTTAAAGGAATAAGGAGCAGCAGTAAATTTAATGTTGGAGTCAAGGCTATGCTGAAAGAGATGAGAAGATTAAAGAGAGACTGATCATAAATGGAATAAAGGGAAGGTTCACTCAGGGTGAGACATCACCCAGAGAAGCTTCCAACTTAAGAGAGGGAGAGAGAGAGACTCTCTCCAAGTTTGTAGCTAAACTTGGTAATGTTTAACTGCAAGTGGTTCTTGCTTTAAGAGTCATGAAGGCATGAAGGATATTTAAAAGTAAAGATGCTATTAAATATTCCTCCATGGTTAAGGAGAACCACTCAGGCCAGGTATGTGGCAGAGGAGTCCCTGCATGGAGGGACTGAAAATGAACCCTACATTGCATCCGAGATCCCAAGAAGTTAGAGATTCCAGAGCTGTGAGATATCTGTCAAAAAAAGAGCTGCATAAAAGGAGTGGAACCAGCCCAAGAGAGAGAAGTGTGTTGTTGGCAGCAAACCAGGAATGGCAGAGCCATTTAAGGTCTTTGATATCAGACATAGAGATACATAATTTCTCTTCTGCCTTTTGGTCTTGCTTTGATCCAGTATTTCTTCATGCTGCTGTCCCCATTCCTCCCTTTTGGAATGGTTATGTATATTCTGTGCCATTGTATGTTGGAAGTATGTGATTTGCTTTTTTATTTTGTAAGATGTTGCAATTAACAGACTCTGAGACTGGACTTTGAAACTCTTGAGATTATGAAAGACTATGGGAACTTTTGAGGTTGAACTAAATTCACTTTGCATTATGATTTGGCAATGAGCCTATGGGGGCCAGGGAGTGGATGTGTTGGTTTGAATGAGAATGGCCACAATAAGTTCATGTGTTTGATTGAATACTTGATTCTCCAGTTGGTGGAATACTTTGGGAAGGTTTAGAGGCCTAGTTGGAGGGGGTATGTCACTGGTGGTGGGCTTTGAAATTTCAAAAGATTTGTGTGATTCTCATTGTTCTCTTTCTGCCTCATGGTGTGGATCAAGATATGAACTCTCAGATGTTTGTTTGGTCATCATTTAACTCCCTGAAACTGTAAAACAACTTATAAGCATTTTATAAGTTGTCTTGGTCATAGTGTTTTGTCACAGCAATAGAAAATTAACTATGACGAAGGGTGCAGATTTATTATTTAGACTACATTTCAAGTATTTTGGCCTTAACCCAGTGCTTTTTGTATTACAATACACTTTGCATTAAGGATAAATGACAAAATACACATTTCAACATATCTTAGAGACATGATTTGTTAGTGGTCAGAAGAGTCATACACAATTCTGGCACCCTAGGATACGATTTGGCAATTGTATACATTTCCCCCAAGTAATATCAGTCCTGCTCACTGTCTGATTAATGTGCTAGTTCCACTAGAGAGCATTTCTGTATACTTTTTCATGAGCTATTTTAGCACAATCTATTTAGCTATTTAGCTATTTAGCTATTTAGCACAAATCTCACAATTTGCTAATTGTGAAGACAAAACTATTATGTTAGATCATAAAGAAAGCCTGCTTTTTGGGTTTGTCAGTTTTGTTCCTTATGTTGGTTAAAAATCTTTTGGTATGCCTTATAAGATTTTACTTAGCCAAAATTTTTAATGTGTAAGAAAACTTAAATATAGTCTTTGTCTTATGTTAAAATAATGTAGTTTTAGTCAATGTAATAAATTAAACAGTTTACAATCTGAGGTTGAAAGTTACATTTGTTTTGTTGACCTCTTTGGTACTCTAAGAAAGTATCCTAGGCTCCTTTTAAAAATGCACAATTAGTGAACTCTGTGAAATACATAGAAATTGTTTAACCCAATTTAATAAAAAAAGAAGCAAAATTACTTAATTAGAACATTTTAGAAGACTATGAACACAACATTTGAGAAATTGTTCCTAGACTCATGAACTAAGATAAACTGACAATGTTGCACCCTCAAAGAAGCTGTCTTCATGTCTTTGGCTTCTAGAAGCCGCATAGAATTAAGATAACAGGCTTAAGTGGAAAAGGAAGATGATTATGAGGATAAGTTCAGATTTTTCTCTTTAGTTTACCCCAGAGAACAATACATGAAAATCCTAATAGAGCCTTCTGCCTCCTGGGAATATGTATACAATAGGAAAGACAGAAAACCACAAACAGTCTAGTCTTTATGTGGGCATGTTATGTGCGTACAAGTTCGTGAGTGTGTGCAGGCTGGAGGATGACAAACTTGGTGGTATTCTTCAGTCCCTGTTTACTTTGACAAGGTCTGTCATTGGTTTGGAGCTCACTAATATGTTAGTCTAGCTGGCCAGTGAACCCAGGACTCTGCCTGTCTCTGCCTCACAGGAGCTAGGATTACACGCATCACCAAGGCCAGATTTGTTTGTTTGTTTTTGTTTTGTTTTTTGTAAAATTAGGTACTGAGACTCTAACTTAGGTTCTTGTGCTTGCAAAGGCAAGCCCTTTACTGTAAGAGCTATCATTCCAGTCCTAGTAATCATGTCTTAAGATGTAAATTCATTTCTCTTTACTACAAATAGAGTGAGTGTTGTAGTTTAGGGTCAGATGACAGTTCTCACCAAAGACACAAACTTTCTGTTCTGTTGTTTTGCCATTCTGAGTTTGTATTGTTTACCTAGTTTTCTAAGATCATTGATGGTACTTCAGTTGTCATCAGGTAACACCTGGTTCAGTTCAGCAACCACTCATCCCAGTTCAATAGGACTGGTTTTTTACTAGCCCAAATGGAAGACAGAGATACCCAAAGTGTGATCATCTACCACAACTCATTGCTGTAATTGTTCTATTTTGTTGTGTGTTTGAATTTCCAGAAGCTTGGGAGACCAAGACAAGGAAACTTTTTGACCCTAGTCATTTAAACCAGCCTGGGTAACGCAAAGGTTTCAGGGGGTTATCTCCATGGGGCTAGGGAGACAGTGCAGTGGTTGAAGTGTTTGCTGCATAGGTATGAAGTTCTGAGTTCAATGGCATATTCCTACAGTAATCTCA
This sequence comes from Cricetulus griseus, assembly GCF_003668045.3. Lineage (NCBI taxonomy): Eukaryota > Metazoa > Chordata > Mammalia > Rodentia > Cricetidae > Cricetulus > Cricetulus griseus. The sequence goes on along the minus strand of NC_048596.1, from coordinate 108,978,180 downwards.
GCACTAGAGAGTTGCCGATAGAAGGAGCTCTGGAACCTGTTGGCCAGCTAATCTAGCCAAATTGGTAAACTCCATGGTCAGTGTAAATTAAAGAACAAAGCTGGATGATTCAAAGTAGTTCTTTAGTGTTGAAATTTTAAACATGTTCTCATATACTGCACATGAGTCAATATCAGCTTCTTTCTAGATCTTGTGCTAAGGACTGTTTCATAAATTTTAGCAGAATGTCTTCAACCAAACAGGTTCTTTTACTAACATACAGTGATAACAGTTAAACTCATACTATCTTATTATTACAGGTTTTAGTATTTCAGACTGTCTTCCTGATTTGTTCTCTGGAAAGCATAGGCTGTCCTTCAGTAAATCAATTGGCTTAATTTGACTTGCTATATTTGACAACATATTTTGGGTTCACATTTTTTTTCTCATGCCAAGTTCTACATTTTTCCTTTCCCACAGAATCAGGACAAACTGTGCATCCCCTGCAGTGACCAGGAAAGATCTGGCTAAATGTCAACTATGTTAATTGGTATAGAGAAAACAACGGCCTTATTTTTATCTGATTAAAAACCCCTACAAGCATTCCCTTATAAACTAAAGCCATATCAGTACAAAGTGACTTAATTATAAGTTTGGCAGATGTGTCCTTCCTGCCGCTCCTTTACTGTAGCATATAGAAATATTACTGTTTCCTGGCAACTTCCAGAATCTCACATTTTAACTCTATTTTTGTAAGTTTATAATTTTGTATTCAAACCTTTTTCTTGATTATCAATTAAAATAAAAATATACTTATTTTAAAATGATATACTTAAACAATTGATTTATCAAATAACTGTAGAATCTCATTTAAAAGACAGCTGGGAGGTCACTGAGAGGCTGGGGAGATGGCTCAGTGTGTTAAGTGCTTGCTGCCCAAGCATGAGGACCTGGGTTCGGATCCCAAGTACTTGAGTGAAAGCTAGGTGTGACAGCCTGTGTCTCTAATCCCTGTGCTGGCCAGGTAGAGACAGGCTTACCCCAGGGGCTTGCTAGAGAGCCAATCAAGGCAAAAGGTAAAACTCCAGGTTCAGTGAGAGTTCCTATCTCAAAAAATATGCTGCAGAGTGATAGCGGAGGATATACATCAACTTCTGGCCTTGACACCTACACACACACACACACACACACACACACACACACACACACACACCAGTCTGAGATACTTTAGTCTACTGTTTAAAAAGTCTACACCATTTTTTAAAAGCTCCACGATGAGCAGGTTATGTAATATAATTGCTTCAGTTAATTGGGGTGTAGGAGGTGTAGGTGTAAAAGAGTAAAAGGTAATGAACTTTGATAAATTTATGAGCAATAAGAAGGTATCAGATAAAACTTAGTTTTTATCAGAGTATCTGCAGCTTCAGTGCTTGTTCAAAATTGTATGTCGCCTCTTTAAGGTTGGGATTTCCCAAGACTATTCTGCCTTTGGCTTGTTCTCAGTTAACCTTCATAATTTCATGACTTCACCACTCATACATATGCTTGCCTTGTCTGATACTTTAGTATCTTCATTGGAAGCCACATGAGGATCCCCTGGTATCTTAGAGAGCGAGATCCATTTGGATGCCTTATGAGCAACTAAAATCAATGTGTAAAGACTTCCACTTTCCATTCCAGCTTGGACATACCTTAGAAGTTACTACTTTATTGTAACAGGTCAAATGCCGAATGAATGAAAAAAGTCACTAAATAAATAAAAGTTGAACAAATGAAAATATTCATCAACAACATATTTTGGATCAACTAAAATAATGAAGTCAGAGGGCAACACAAGTAAGTTTTCTATACAGAAACAGAAGAAATAGAATCAACAGAATAAATATACATTAAAAGGAGATTATTAGATTGGCTTATACAATATAGACTGGGTAGTCCAAACATGGCTGTCTTAATACTGGAGAGGCTGAGAATCCAAGAGCTGCCCAGTCCATGAGGCTGGCTGTCTCAGCAGTCCCAGCCTGGTACTGAAGGCCTAAGGGATTTCTATAGAGCATCTGGGTTCTGGTATCAGTGAAGGAGTATATTAGCAGCAGCAGCAGCCAACCAGGCAGAGCACAGGATTTTCAGAGTGCACAGGGAAACTATCCTGTGTACTGCAATGGGAGATTCAGATTATCATGCACTTATCAAAACTTATAAAACGTGCAACACCATGAGTGGAGCCTAACAATGAATGCCCTCATTCCAGAGGTAGTCAGTCAGTCAAGAGCCAGGTTCAATCCCAGTATCAGCATGATTAAGAAGTGCATAGAAGCTCTGACAGACAAGCAGTACACTGAGCAGTCGAGCATCTACAGATGAATATGGTTACATCACATGACACCCTCTCCTGGTGTGGTGTTAGATTATTGGAATCACCATTTGGTGTGCTCCTGTGGGGAAAAGCAGGCCTGTGCCTCCATACTTTGGTCATTTGGCAGCCCCCATTTTTTTTTCTTTTGCTGTTTACATTCTCACTAGTGCCGCATTATGAACATCAAAGAGAGTGAATGTCTAGAGCTATTTCAAACTCATGTCATTATCACATTGCTTAAAACATTATTTAAAAACTAGTGAAATAATGCCAAATTGTGGGATTTGGTTGGATACCATGTTTTCTCCCCTTCATGTTTGCAGTTGATGTTTTTGTTTTTAATGTATCTTAAAGGAAATAAAAACTTAAATATCATGAAAAAAGAGTTGAGCCTAATGTAAACTCTGTGTGTGGGTAATAATGATACATTCATCAGTCCCATGTTATTGTTAAAATTCATCACTGTAGCCTATGATGTAACAGTGGGGGAGGTTGTGCAAGTGTGGGACACTTTCCCCCATACAGGAAACCAGTATTTTTTTATTATTATTATTATTATTATTATTATTATTATTATTATTATTATTATTATTATTAATTCAAGTTAGGGAACAGGCTTGTTTCACATGTACTTCCCCTCTCCCTCTCCCTCCCCTCACCCCCATTCCTTCTCCCCACCTCCAACCTACCCCCCACCCCATCCATCCACCACTCCCCAGGTAGGGTAGGGCCCCCAACCGGGGCTCCACCGAGTCCACCAAATCTTCCTGTGCTGGGCCTAGGCCCCTCCCCATGTGTTCAGAGACAGAGTGAATCCCTTCAAGTGGGATGGGCTCTCGATGTCCCCCCCACCCACCAGGGCAAAACGCCAGTCCACCTCCGGAGGCTCCCAGGAGTGCAGGGGCCTCCCCATTGGCATCCATGATCAGGGGGCTGGATTAGTCCAGTACTGGCCTCCCAAAGAGCATCTGGGGTCGATATGCTTTCCCTTTTTTAGGCCAACTATTTCTGTGGGTTTCTCCAACCAGGTACAGACCCCTTTGTTCTTCATTCCTCCCTCTCTTCAACTAAGTTCCAGATTTCAGCTCAGTGTATTTCTGTGGATGTCTGTTTCTGCTTCCATCAGCCACTGGATGAGGACTCTGGACTCTGAGTCGACGGAAAGGGCAGGAAACCAGTATTTTATACTCAAATTTTCTGTGCACCTGAAATGTCAACAAAGTTTACTTGAGGTGGGGAGCCAAAGGAGTTGGAGAATAGATATAATCTTAATATGTTTTATTCATGCATGAAATTACCAAAGAATTTTAAAGTTGTTAAAAATAGTCATGGTGGCTCCCACCTATAATCCCAGCACTTGAGATTGTTATGAGTTCCAGGCCAGCCTGGGCTACAGGGTGAGATCCTATCTTACAAAACTGAAATAAAATAATTAAAAATACAAAATTAAATTTTAATAACTGAGGTTGCATGTCATGGGTGAGATCCATTTTGCAAATTATTAGTATAGACTCCATTCCTTACTCCCTCTTCTTTTGGCCAACTTTCTCTGCAGTCTAGAAATAGTTTTCTGATAACATGATCAATCCAGACTTACATTGTTAGTTGATAAGATGTACATTTGATAAGTTTGTACATTCATTTCATGGTAGACATCTTGCCTTCTACAAGAATCAGACTTTCTTTTTCTTTTGTTTGGATGTTCATTTGTAAATCATCCAGTGTAATACTGGCGGGGAAGCACCATTTATGGCTGAGAAGCATATTATCTGGTAATCTACTGCATTATCTGTCTAGACAATAAGACAAAGTAAGACCTTTAAAATATTTCAAAGCTATATCCCTAGATTTTAAAAAGCAGACAATACAACCATGTGCTATAATCTATTTAGACATTTCCTAGAGAAACAAGTATCTTTTTTTTTCTTTTTAAAATCTGGGAGTCATCATCTAACTGTACCAGAGTCCAAAGAATTAGTCCCATGTCTGGTCAGTGTCAAGGTTATGATCTCAGGAACATCCTATGTAAAGGACAACAGGATCCATTAGCAAATAAGGGTATTATTCCAGATGAAGGGGATAAAATAGCCAAGATGATTAAGATGCAAGACCAAGAGAAGGATGCAAAGAATATGATCCTCAGTGGGGTCTTGTTGTAATGTTCTTAGATGGGAAGAACCTTTTTCATATAGTCATCAATTGTTCTCATTGGACAGCTTCCTATTTATATTATCTGGAGTTCTCAACATTCCTTATAAAATCCTTCATATCCTGGCAATATTCCTGAGGTCAACTCCTAAGCTTCTATTTCTTTTTTACTCTCTCTGGCCACACTGGCCTTCTATTATGTAAACAAGTTCAACTTGTTCTTGGCTGAGAGTCATTTTATTTATTGTTCCATTTATATAAAATGATCTCTTCTTCCCTTCCCCCCAATCCCCTTTGTCTTTTCTTCCACTTTTGCTCTTTTATTTTTTTGAGACATGAACTCATTCTTTAGACTAAGATGGCCTCTAACTCATGGCAATTTTCCTGCTTTTGCCTTCTTGGTAGGATTATAATCTTGAGCCATCACACTGGGAACTCAAGCCAAAGCTCATCTTCTTAGAAAAGCTTCAGATTAAAGTCCTATTTCTCAATTTGTCTTTTTATAAATAGTGTATATTTGTTGGACAAAGTAATGGGTTTCACTGCTCCCCCCACAGACATACTTTGATCATATTCCCTGGTTACTCCTCCATATCCTTCTTTGCATTTGCTTTGTAAGTGATGGTCATTTGTCTGGGAGAAGATGGAACCTCACTGTACCTTTTGATATGTACTTTGATGGTGGTTAACGATGTTAACACATTTATTGGCAATTTGTACTTAAATTCATCTGCCTATTTGATTATATGATTTATTAATAATGTTTAATTTTTGAATTCCTTGTGTAGTGTAGATATTAATTCTATATTTGATGTGTAGTTGACAAGGATTCCCCCTTTCTCCCAGCAATTTCTTTCTTCTATTATCAATGTATATGCTATGCAGATTTTTCACTTGATGCGATCCCATTGTCCATTTTGCTATTTTTCTTGGGCTACTGAAGTGCTTTTCAGAAAGTCCTTGCCTATAAATAGTTACATGTATTAGTTATTTGTTTTATTGTTGTGATAAAATAGCTAACAAAAGCAACTTAAGGGAGGAAGAAGGGTTTATTTGGGCTTACAGTTCAAGGGTACAGTCTATCACTGCAGGAATGTAATGGCAACAGGAACTTGAGGCTGCTGGTCACATTGTATCCACAGTCAAGAAGTAGAGTGATGAATGTTGTAAGCAGCCTTTTATTTTATTATTCAGGCAGAGCCCCCAGACCATGGGATCTGGCTCACATTTAGGGTAGTCTTCCCCACTTCAATTAACCTGTCCTAGAAAATCCTCACAGACTTGCCCAGAGAATTGTTTTTGTGGTTGTGGTAGTTTGAATGTAATCGGCCCCCACAGGAAGTGACACTATTAGAAGGAGGGGCTTTGTTGGAGTCAATATGACCATACTGGAGTAAGTGTGTCATTGTGGGGCATGCTTTGAGGTTTCCTATGCTCAGGATACCAGCGAGTGTCTTGGCCAACTTCCCTTTGTCTTCTGATCAAGATGTAGCCAGCACCATGTTCCCCATCATGAAGATAATGGACTGAACCTCTGAAACTATAAGCTGCCACCTCAATTAAATGTTCTCCTTTATAAGAGTTGCCATGGTTACTGTGTCTCTTCACAGCAATAGAAATCTTAACTAAGACAGTGGTGATTCTAAATCCTGTCAAGCAAGTTGACAGTCAAGATTAAGTATCACAGCTGGGAAAAAGCCTAACCAAGGAAGACCTCTACAATAAAAAACCTTTACAGCAATGAAGAACAAAATTGAAAACACTAGAAAATAGAAAAATCTATATTTATGAAATGGCAGAATTAATACTATCAAAATAGCCACATCATTAAAAGTGCTCTAATGACTCAATGAAATCTCCATGAAAATCCAATGGTATTATTTATAGGATTTGAAAAAGAAAAAAATCCCAGCAGGTGTTGTGGTTATATATTATTTATGATTTATAAAGGCTTGTCTGAGGGTACAGAAAGCAAAACTAGCTAGAAGTCACAGACCTGGGAAGTGGTGTCACACACCTTTAATCCCAGCAGCCACACTAGCAAGCCATACAGCCAGGCAGTGGTGGCCCACACTTTTAATCCCAGGACTCAGGAGACAAGAGGACGGATCTCCCTTAGTTCAAGGCCACACTGAGCTACATGAAATTGATCCAGTCCTAAAGAGAAACAGCTCACACAAGGGTGATCTCAGCACTTGGGATCACACATCTTTAATCCCAGGATTTGAGAGCTATAAAAGGAAGAAGCAACATCAGTCTTAAACATTCATTCTCCAGCCACACTGTGGAGATGACAGCCCTTTCAGCATATGGGAGAGGTGAGAGCTAGTGGCCAGCTGCTTTGCTTTTCTGATTTTCAGCTTGAAGCTTGAACTCCAATATCTGTCCCTGGGTTTTTATTATTCATGTTACAGGGTATGGTGGCACATACCTTTAATCCCAGCACCCAGGAGGCAGAGGCATTCAGATCTCTGTGAGTTCAAGGCCAGCGTGGCCTACAAAAACAAATTTCAGGACAGCCAGTGCTGTTACACACAGAAATTCTGTTTCAAAAAACAAAACAAAACAAAAAAACCAAAACAAAACAAAAAACAAAAAAAGAAAAAATACTAAATTTCATATAAAGCACAAAAGTTCCAAATATGGAAACAACACTAGCAGAAAGAGCAATTATAACACCTGATCCTGTATTATAGAGCTACAATAAGTATAAGAAGATTTATTTTAGATAAAGATTTCAGTCATTCTTTTAAAAAAATTTTTTTTGTTGAAAATAGATTTTTCTCTTAAACGAGTCACTCTTTAACAAAACAAATATATTATTCTAGGTGTTCCAGATAAACTAGCTCTCCTAGGCAGCACTCCTCCTAAGACTAACTTGTGAACCCCAGGTATCTTCCATGCTGAAGTTTCTGTTCAGCTGGGAATAGGAAAAGAAAGAATGTTGAATATATTTTAGAGGTTTTTAGGGCCCATTGCCCAAACCATCATCATTTTCTGTCCATGTTCTCTTGAACAGACATCAGGGATTTGGCCCCAACTAATCATAAAGGTGGCCAGGAAACTGTATGCTTAATGGAAGAAAGAAACCATTTGGTTATCAGATGTTTGTACTCTGTGAAGTCATGAAGCTGTTTCAAAATGTTACATGCTTGTCACAAAAAAGTTATCAACACTTGAATGTTAGTATGTCACAAGTATGTATGCTGAGAGCTTGAATTAGTTAGTCTTTCTCAATTGAAACAGAGTACTTGCTTGAGTTTTCTGTTACAAAGAGAAGTGGGTTACATAAGGTGATCTTTTACTCATTTGGCTGCATCATTAAGTAGAGAAGTAAGTAGCTAAAGATAAGGGAGAAATGCTGGATGTTCCTATCAACTTAGTTAACACAATGTCAAAGGGGTCTAATTTAGAAAACAACAATGTCTGAGAACAGAAAAGGAGTAGGCTCTCTTTGGACCTCAAGACAGGTTAAAATGAAGTAATAACTATACAAATTCTGGTCATTCTTTTCCATGTTCTTTTCATTTTCTTTTTGAGACAGGGTCTCACTATGTAGCTGTCACTAGTCTCCAACTTTTTAATTCCCAAGTTCTGGAATTAAAGGTGTGTGCCACCATGCCAAGCTCACTTTCTTACTTTAAGTCATGGGCTTATCAGGATCTTCGGGTCAGGCATATATTTTAATTTCCATTTATTTTTCTCCTCTCTTCATACTTCAAGATTTTTAAAGGTTTAAGAACAGTCCAGGTGGCTAGCCAGGGTGATGGTGGAACACACCTTTAATCCCAGCACTTAGAAGGCAGAGGCAGGCAGATCTCTCAGAGTTTGAGGCCAGACTATTGTAAAGAGAATTACATGAAGCAGTTTTGCTGTATTTGTAGTACATAGGAGGCCTAAATAAAAAACAGTTGATCTTTCCTCCTGGACCCTAGAACTTTCTCCAACATAATTTTTTAGTTAAGTGAGCTTAGGAACTAAAATATGCTATTCAAATTGTTTCTTTCTGTTTGGAGACTGTTCATTTGTTCATTTGAAGCAAACATGCCTTCAAGTTGGTGACTGAAATAGAGAATTGATTAGTTCCCATAGAACTGATGGGTTCTCTGTTAGAACAGAATACAACATCTAAATTAGTGTCTGATACACAGTAAATGTTCAGTACATACTTTTTGAAAGAGCAAATTAACAAAATACTGAGTAAGGATGATGCCTCAGGCAAATAATTACAGGATGGATATGTTTGTGAAAAATGGACAGATTTTATCAAAGGGAAGATTTACAGTGATGGTATATCTAAATATGTTGTGCTTTCATTCATCCATCCAACCATCATTATGCTGTAACTTTGATCTCACCAGCTGTTAACATTGGTTTGAGGATTTGTATTTGTCACTTTTCTCATCACTATGAGAAAATACCTGAACAAAGCAACTCAAGAAAGGATTGCTGTTCCTGGTTCCAGGGGATTTCAGCCCATCCGTTAGTGGTGGGAAAGTATGTGGATTAGTACTGTGGTAGTAGAAGCATGTGGCAGAGCTTCTAACATGAAATATCTACCAGAACTCAAATTAACAGGACCAAAAACAGTAGGTCAGGCTATAACCCTCAAAGACCTATCTTCTAGGGCCTATCTTCACCAAGTAGGCCCTACAACCTCCCAAAACAGTGCTACCAGTTGAGGACCAGGTGTTTATTTTTAAATTTTTATTATTTAAAATATTATTCATATGCATCTGTGAACTCTCTGTGTGTATATGCATATGTCTACAGAGGCAAGAAGAGGGCACTGGATTCCCTGGAACTGGAGTTTGAGATGGCTATGATTCAAGCAACATGGCTTCTGGGAACTGCACTCTGGTTCTCATCAAGAATAGAAAGTGGCCTTAACACTGAGCCCCAGGATCAGGTATTTAAATAAAACACATGATCTTGTTGGGGACTGTTCAGATTCAAACCCTAAGTCTCTCTTCCCTCCCCATGTTAGTGCAATACAGTAATTAAGCAACTAAGTACAGAATACTACCAGTAGCAAAAGGAGATCTTGCCCATTAGGCTGTAAAGAAAAATGGTATTCCTAAGTATAGTAGGCAGCAAACATGTAGGAGAATGGAAATAGATGAGGCTCAATAAGTAGTTAGGTCTGGGGTAGATCATAAAGAGTCTTGATTCCATGGCTCAGAGATCTGATTCTTATCTTCTAGGATAGTAACAGTGGAGTTTGTTTTACTTTTTGTTGCTATAGCAGAATACTACAGACTGAGTATTTTTTGTTGTTGTTTTTTGTTTTGTTTTGTTTTGTTTTTTGTTTTTTGAGATAGGGTTTCTCTGTGGCTTTGGAGGCTGTCCTGGAACTAGCTCTTGAAGCCCAGGCTGGTCTTGAACTCACAGAGACCCACCTGTCTCTGTCTCCTGAGTGACTAAAAGTGCAGCCACCACTGCCAGGCCCTATTTGCTTTGTTTTTTGAGACAGGGTTTCTCTGTATAGTCCTGGCTATCTTGGAACTGGCTCTGTAGATGAGGGTGGCCCCAACCTCACAGAGATCCACCTGCTTCTGCCTCCCGAGTGCTGGGATTAAGGGCATGTACCACCACTGCCTAGCAAGCATGGGTAATTTTTAATAAACACACATCGATTAGTTCTGGAAGGTAGGAGGTCCAAAATCAAGAGCTAGATTATTCTAGGCCTAAGGCAAAGAGAAAGTAGGGGAGAGGAACTAGAAATTCAAGGCCTTTTATAATTAGCATTAATCCATTTATGATCTAAATACCTCCCATTAGGCCTCACCTCTTAACAATGTTGAGGATTAAGTCGAAACACATTTATTGATGGTATGGGGGTAGGGGATGATTGGCACATTTTGGAGACACAATCTACATAAAATTTCTAGACAATTTTAGTGCAAGGGCAAATAATCCCATTCTAGGTGCAGAAACTGTCAACTGGAGGGTTAAACAATGATAGGGAAATTAGCTAAGAAATTACTAGAATAGTTTGAGAATAAAGGATTATAATGGATTAAAAATTGCATTCACACACATGTGCATCAACATGTGAACAGGCATACATGCATGCACACCATATGCAAATGCAAAATTAAAAAATAAATCTGGTCATTTCACTGCCTGATAAACATGGGGCACCAAACTACATATGGACTGCAGATGCACCAAAGGGAGTTTTACAGTTTTGTGAAATTTCAAGCTGGTTTGCTGAGAATAAAACCTGCAGGCTTAAGAACTGTGAGTTCTTGGCAAAAGCATTGGTGCTTCAGAACTCAGAATTTCAACCAGCCATAATGGTGTGTTTGTATGTGTGTGTGTGTAATATGTGTGTGTAATAGGGAAAGCAAAGAGACCACAGAATTCCTGATACCACAGTACCACACATACAATTTTAAACATCTATTAGATTTTCATCTTTTGAGAGTCAACAGATTTAAGCACAGTATTCTAGATTTGGTTGGCAGATGGTGTACACAGATTTTGAGTATGCTAGCATTTCATTTGAAACTAGCAAGATTACATATAACCATGATGCTAACTTAACATTCACAGAGAATTTAAAACAAAATATCCCTAACCCTGAGTTAAATGTAGAGCATTAATAACATTTTAAAAAGGCTTTGTTAATAGATCGTCTGGATTTCATAGATGGGAGTTCCAGGATGTAATACTGTTCTAAAATGCCTACCAGGCAGTGTCAATATCTTTCCATGGAAATCTGGCTCACACAAGAGGAGAAAAGAGGCCAAAGGGAAGAAAGACTAAACCAGGGGAGATCGCAGGTACTGATGTCTGACTCTCTGAATGGGACTTCTCCATTTACCGACCAGTCTCACTTCCTTCTATGGTGTGGACCTTTAATCTCTCTAGTTGTCAGCCTTGTAGGGTCAAGTTAATCACTGTTGACATCATCCTACTACTTCCCTTTTTCAAATTCCACTGAAGCTATGTGTTTCCTGTCGTATTTGACACCATAGAAAATGAATACCGGGCTGCTTTATATCTAAATTTAGACCGGCAGTAACGTGGCGAGTTTTCGTAGTTGAGATAAACAAAATTAGGTGACATTTCCAACACTCTCAAGGAAAACGAGGGGGTGCAAAAAGACCTTTCTGACATTAGAAACAACCAAACGGGTGTGTGTGTTTTAATAGTTCCACGGCCAAGAGGCCTACTCAGGAAAGAGACTGGCTGGAACCTTTTTCTTTAAGGCAGGAGGAAGGCCACCGGGTCGTCGCCAAATTGAGGGAGGAGAAGCCCCGGAGCCCAGACACCTCCATCTCGGAGAGGGGGGAAGCTGCGCACAGGCGGCTGCCTCACCTCTTTGTCAAGCCGACGGCCTCAGCCTCAGACACTAGGAAGTCCTCGCCTTGGAGTGAAAGAGGGGCGCCGCGGGCCGCCCCTCCCCCCGCCCCTATGACACGCGGGCCCTGCCTCGGGCGACCTGTTGGCAGGGCGCATCACGTGACGCGGCGGGCCGCGCTGTCCCCGCGGGCGGGCCTCCTGTTGCGCCCGCCGGGCGGGTTCCACCACGTAGCGCGCGGGCGCCGCCCCGCTCTTCCCTCGCCGGAGCGAGGGAGGGGGGCGCGCCGGAGAGGAAAGGGAAGGGAGAAGGGGCGGGAGGAAGGGAGCAGGGGGCGGAACCCTAGTCACGTGACGCAGGGGCAGCCCGGAAAGCTCCGAGGAGGAGCCTGGCGCCGCCATTTTCCTGCAGCTGCCTGTCCCTCTTGCCCGACCGGGCTCCAGCTGACCAGGGAAGGGGTGGGCTGCGGCTGAGGCGCGGGGCCGGGAGTGCCCTGACTCGGTGTGGGAGCCCGCGGGGGGCACACGAGCCGGGGCTCTCCGGGCGGGTGGCGGCGCGCGGCCCTGAGCCCCGCCCCAGGCCGGCAGGCGGGCCCGGAGCCGGTGGGGGTAGGGGGTGCGGTGGGGGGTGGGGACCCTCGGGCGCTTGGGGCTCCCAGGCCCCGCCGGCTGCAGAGCGGAAGGGGTGGCGGACGAGCCGCAGAGATGTCTGGCCAGAGCCTGACGGACCGAATCACCGCGGCCCAGCACAGTGTCACTGGCTCCGCGGTATCCAAGACAGTATGCAAGGCCACGACCCACGAGATCATGGGCCCCAAGAAAAAGCACCTGGACTGTGAGTGAAGCCCCTCGCACCCCCTCCTGCCCCCTCTCCATCTTTTTCCTCTCCCTCTTGAGCCGCCGTTTCCCTCCCTGCGTCTTATCTGCACCGTGGCTCCTATGCCTCCCCGAGCTGTGTTCTTTTTCTGCTTCCATCACACCTGCCTTCAACGGCCCCAGCTCTCTTCTCAAAAGAGAAAGCAATGTGACAAGCCATTCTCCCCCCTCCCCCCGGAGATCCCCCGAGACCCTCCTGGCTCCAGGCATCACCATGCCCCATCGCGCTCCACCAACTTGCCTCCCACCCAGTTCCTCACCCTAACTCCTTTCCCAGCTACTGTGCAGCCTTTGCCCTTCCTTCCCATCCGTCCCATACCTCCTCTCCGCCCTCGGCTCAGTGTCTCCCCGCCAGCTCCGGGACTCACCGCCCCATTGTTCCCCCGTCAGCCTTTTTTCGGGTTCCCGTACTAAATCGACTTGGTGGGCCCAGATTCCTGTCAAACTTAGCATCCCTTGAAGTGGTTCCCACATCTTTCCTAGATTTTCCTCCCATTCCTTTTGGATTTTCTTTCCTACTTTTCTACCTACCCTTTGGGTTATCTTTGCCTCTGTAGCTTCCATTAAGTTCCTTTGACTTTTTGTCACCACATTTCTTCAGTATTATACCAGGTACTCGGCTTTTATTCCATTTACATTTGTGGGGAGTAGAAACAAAGGGATTCGGTGTGGTGTGGGAAAAGCTTTATGGGAAGTTACCATTTTTATTTTCCATTAGTATACTACCTTGAGTTTTAAAGTTGGATGAGTTGTACAAGTCCGATCTTTCCCTTTTTTAATTCATAAGGGCATATGGAAAAGGGCCTTACTGGTTTGGGTATCAGTTCCTGAACTGTTAACATTGGCGGTTTGAATTTGGAAGCTTGAGTGTTAAGTGTTGGGATTCGAAATGGATTGATAAATTTAGGTCCAAAACAATCAGATTTGGAAACGTTTTAATTTATGTTGGCTGTATTTTGGATAACTGTGCTTGCTTAAGCCGCATACTCCAGCCCTAACTTGGGGACAGTTAATAGAACAAACTCCTCCCAATTGTTTTCTAACCCGGGAGCCACCTGTAAAACCACCTCCTTTTTCTTGTTGCTCCTTTGCCTCAAGGTACAAAGCTCAGTGGATTGATTACTCTATCCTCGAGTCAGTGGAACGTTTCAGGGGAAAAAAATAGAGATATAGCCCATGATAGTAAATTCTCTTTTTAAATGACTCCCGGACACATTAGCTAAACTGACTTTCATCATACATGAAAGCTGCTTTGCCCTGTGAAGCAAGAGTGAGCTTGTCCTGAAAGGGAATTCGCTGTAAGGAATCTTGTTTCTCATTTGGACTTTGGCTGTGAGGTTTGCACTTAAAAAACAAAACAAAACACAGAGTGTGAATTCTTCTAAGATACATTGCTCACGAAGTGCTGTTAGGACAAGTTATTGCCACAGACAAACCCATTATTCATTGTGATTTGTTCCCTAGCTGTGGAAAAGTTTTATAAAACTCTTCGTCTTGGTTGGCTGTGGTACAGGCTGCTGTTTAGCTCTCTTTCCCTGTTTAGAGAGTGGATTTAAATGGTGACACTTCCATAAACATTCTTTAGGATACTGTGAATAGATCATAAATGGGTTTTGAAAATATATAATAAATGGGGTACCTGTTTCTGTTTTCATCCTTTGGAAAGACTACCCACGGAATCATTTCTTCCTTCCAGTTCCAGGCTTGTCTCAAAATTGGCTGTGTAGCCCAAGCTAGCCTTGAACTTGAGACCATCCTTCTGGCCTAGCCCTCCTGGCCTATGCATTTGTGATACAAAATGCTACTGTTTTTTTCAATACTGTGTTTGTGGTTTTTCATTTGTTTTTGTTTTTTCATATAGAGGGGGCAGAAGATACTTGGGAATATGTGACGTGTTTTTCTTTAACTCAAAACGATAAATTATAGCAGATACAGCATTGAAACATCATAAAGGTTGCATCTTTAGTTGCAGCAATGATTCTAAAGTGTTGCTAGAATGGGTATAAGATAGGTTTTTTTTAAGTTTAGAAGCAAAGTTTATCAAGTTAGTGACCTTTTGTAATAGTCACTACTATAGATTGGAACTAGTTGGTCTTTAAGGATAACTTTACATCTGTATTTTTTCTCTACTACATATTTTTAGAGCTTGAGTATACTTGCCAATGTAATAATAGAATATTAATAATAAGGTGCCTCTGTGTCTTCTTTTAAAAGAGATACTATTTTCCCTTTATTGTGAAACTGTTTCTCACTAATATTTTAGTAAAATCTCACTAGTTTGGTTTACAACCCTCCCCTTCCACTTCAACCTGCTTTGAAAAGTTGTCCACAGACAATTTTTTGGTGTCAATGCCATGAACTTTAGGCTATATGAAAATATAATAAATGCATCATGTCAAGTAATTTTTGCCCCTTTTGGAACTTTTCTTAATTTTGAAAGCTTAGTTCTCTTAAGCCTTTTAATGTCTTCAGCTACTAATATCTGCTTATTTGAACTGAGTGGAAACATTTTCATTTGTAAAATGGTAGCATTTAGCAAAAATATGCCTAGTAATTTGCCTTCCCTATAAAAAGCACATGGAGGTGGCTTTTGTGTGCTTCCTTTCTTTTCATATTCAGAAGTGTTTATTGTTCATAAATAATGGGTCAATTCATATTACATTGTATGTTTATTGAAGTTTTTATTTTGCTTATAGGTATTAGTGTATAAAAGTGTTTACTAATGTTCCTAGTGTGAAGAGTCTTTGTACTTGACAAATAAGCATGATTTCCATTTAATTTCAGGCTTCTAATAGCCATTTGTAATTTGTAATAGAAGAGCACAACCCTTAAATTTTCAGACACAGCTATCTCCCCACCCAATCTACAGCTGTTCAAGTCCTTTGTGTAAAGTGCAGTGCTTGTATGCAACCTACACTTCCTCCTCTACATCTTAAGTCTTTACATTATTTAAACCTGCTATGATGTAAATGCTGAACAGTTGTAGTGTATTGTTCAAAAAAGTTCGGATGCAGTTTCCTTCCAAATGATTTTGATCTGCTTTTGTGGAACCCATGTAAACAGAAGGCCAACTTTTTTGATATTTCAAGACAAGGTTTCTTTGTGTATCCCTGGCTGTCTAGGAACTTGCTCTGTAGACCAGCCTGGCCTGGAACTCACAGAGATCCACCTGCCTCTGCCTTCCAAGCGCTGGGAATAAAGGTGTGCTCCACCAACACCCGGAAAAAGAGAATCTCTTAAGAGAGCTGACATTTATTGTTTTTTTAGCTGTTCTATTTGCAATTACCAAATGAATTCTAAAACATTTTTAAAAAGTGATTGTATTTACAAAGTGCTTAATAATGGAATTGGAGAATCATGTTTCTTAGGTTTATTATATATCTCTTTTATGTAGATAATTTTAAAGTGTCTTTTAGTTTAGAGGTGCAAGTGACAAATGAAACGCTTCATAGTGAGGTGGCTATTGCTTTGCATGCTTAGGTTGGCCTGGAAATCTATTTAGTCCAGGTTGGCCTTGAACTCAGGATCTTGCCTCTGCCTCCTGAGAGATGGGATTGATAACAAACACGGACCTTCATGATTGCTTGCAAAGTATTTGCATGAAATACATGGATGTTTTAAATTATTCTATTTAAAAATTCTAGTTATCAAAAATAAAAGTCTAGTTATCAGAATTGATTTAATATACAAAAATAGGGATTGAATCTAGGACCTTAACACATACCAGGCAAGTGCTCTACCACTAAGCTATGTACACAGCCCTTTTCTTATTTTTATTCTTGAGACAGGGTGGCCTTGAGTTTTCTTTATAGCCTAGGCAGACCCTGAACTTGTTATCCTCCTGCTTTAGCTTTCTGTGTATTGTGATTATAGGCCTGTGTCACTAGGCCCCAACGTTTTGCTTTTGTTTAAATAAAAGTGTTTACTTTGACCATTATTTAGAATATAAAAATGAAAATTTACCACAATTCATATAAAGTTGCATGTTTCTTTTTTTTCAAAGTGATAATGTTTCTGCTTTTTTAAAAATCAGATTGGTCAGAAACAGAGTCTAAAGGTTTCTTGGGAAGAGGTTGGAGTCCTTCCCTGAAGAGGTGGCCCTAGACTTTAAAAGTAAAGGTTTAGTATTTGCTCTTCCTGTTCTTTTGGTGGCTAAAGTGGCATTTCCGTTACTTTGTGTTCTGTCTCATTGTGTTCCTAGTTGAAGTGCTTTATGTATTTTTCTAGAGAATGGAATTTTGAATACGACCTTTTAGAATTTCCTATGTTCATTGTGTATATTGTTCTTTCCATGAAGAATTGTTCTGTTAATTTTGACTAATGAATTCATTTAAAAAGTTATATTGATAAACCTAAACATTCACATTAAAATTAAGTTCAGAGTTTTGATTTTCTGGATTTTGTCATAATGCTGAGGATTTCTCATATTTGTAGGTAGCTGGTGTATAGCTTTTGGGCTTATGCCTAGTTTTATTTATTATTATTTTTTGAAACAGGGTCCCATGTAGACCAGACTAGCTTCAAACTCATTATGTAGCTGGTGATAACCTTAAACTCCTAATTGTCTTGCCTCTATTTCCCAAGTGCTAGGATTATGGGCATGTGCCACCATTGATTATAGTTTTTGATGAATATTCTTTTGGGTTTATTGTATGCTGGACACCTTACATTTATTAGCTAGTTCTTTTGATAACTTCATATGAGAGGCTTTGTTTCTCTATAAGGTCACATTCAGGAAGGGGTGGACTGGGCATTGAGCTCGTGTAGCATTGGAGTATGTTAAGGTTCCAGCAAGATTAGTATTTCTTAGAGCACTATTCAGTTCATAGAAAGGGTCAGGGAGTTCGCATATAGTTGCATTCCCACATGTCTATATTGTCAAAAATGTTTACTACACGTGGTACATTTTATAATTGGTAAACCTATTTTAATACATCATCACTGCCAAGCAGTTCATGTTAGGGTTCATGATTGTTTTTGTAATTCTATAGATTTGGACCAATATATGCATATATCCACTATTACATTGTTGTATAGGGTTTATTTGACTGCCCTGAAATACTTTGTGTTTTTTTTTTTTTTAAGCTGTTGAAGCCTCTGATCTTTCACTGCCTCCTTAGCTTCACTAGTTTCAGATAGCTGTATGACTAGGATCTTGCATACAATGGATAGCCTTTTCACTTTGAGCTTTTCACCCATTAATGCACACTTCAGATGATCCTGTCTTTCCTTAGCTGAGCACAGCTCATATCCTTTATACTGAGTAAGTTTGTGTTGTACATGCCATGGTTTATTTGTCCATTCCACTGAAGGACATCTTGATTCTGCCCAAGTTTTGCAAATTACGTCTAAACCTCTTATCAGCATTTATCTGTGTATGTGTTACAGTGTGTTTTGTTTTGTGAGAAGCTGCTAAATCATTTTTCACTGTCACCTCCTCACGTTTTATTCCTGTCAATAATGAACGAGAACTTCTATTCACATCTTTTCATGCATTTGATGTTTTCACTTCATTCTGGGTTTGACCATTCTTTGTAAGTGGGTAGTAGTGTTCATACTGTTCATATCATGCCTTACATGATAGTTCTTCATATACTTGGCTAGTATTTGTAGGTCTTTGGTGAGGTTTTTTTCTGTTAGTCTTTGACTCTTCCTAAAAGTCAGATTCTTTTTTTTTTTTCTTACTGAATTTTAAGAGGGGGCTTTTGTTTTTATTTTTTGTGTATTTTGGATAATTGACTTGTCTCACATCTTTTGCAAATACTCAGTGGCTTGTCTTTTTTTTTTTCTTCTTCACAGTGTCTTTCAGAAAGTAGAAAATTTTAGTATCAGTATAGTCTACACTAGTGAGTTGTTCTCAACCCCTAGGGTTGAGTGACTCTTCGACAAGGATCACATATTAGATATCCTGCAAAATTAGAGTTATGAAATAGCAACCAAAATAATTTTATGGTTGGGGGAACTGTACAAAAGGGTTTCAGCATTAGAAATGCTGAGAACCATTGGTCTAATCATCACCTCCTCTTGGATTATGCCTTTAGTGATGTATCTAAAAAGTAATCACCAAGCCCAAAGCAATTTAGATTACTCCCCATATTGTCTTCCAGAAACAGTTGTTTTGTAATTTTTATTTGGTTCTATAATCACTTTGAGCCAGTTTTGTGAAAGGTGTCACAGGTCCATGTCATTCATAGTTTCTTTTACATGTATATGTTGTTCATTTGTTCTCATTACCACAACCTGGTCTTTTGCTCCTTTGTTGGCAGTGGTTCGTTACGTTTGAACCAAGTACTCCTGGGAGTCTCTACAACCTTTGGTGCCTTTTTGAGGTCAAAACTTAGTATTCATATCCTAAGTTACAACTGTTCTTCTCTATTCTTGTACAGTAGAAATTTCCAGAGGCTTTGTGCTGTGTGATTATTGCAAATGAATGTATTGGCAAACAATAAGAACTCTATTGTCAAGCCATATAGTAAAGACTTAGAAAAGTGTTCTAATGATACTCTTCTAAATTTTAAATATACTTTTCATAAAATCTGTTAATACAATGAATGATTTATTGTTTCTAAATGAATAAATTTAAAACTTCTGAGTCTTAATTTATGGCAGTAAATATTGATAGAGCAAACTCACATGAAAGTTCTTTAGGATCTTCTTTTTTTTTAAAGATTTTATTTATTATGCATACAACATCCTGCTTCCACTTACATTCTGATGTATATCTGCACATCAGAAGAGGGCACCAGATCTTATAACTGAAGGTTGTGAACCACCATGTGGTTGCTAGGAATTGAACTCAAGACTCCTGGAAGAGTATTCGGTGTTCTTAACCTCTGAGCCATCTCATAAGATTTCTTATTTTCAGTTAATGTGCATCTGGGTCTGAACACAAGTGCAGTGCTCACAGAGGTTTAGAGGCCTTTGATCCCCTTGAAGCTGCAGTTACAGGCAGTTGTGAGCTGTCTGAAATAGGTGCTGAGAACTAAACTCAGGTCCTCTGAAAGAGCAGTGAGCACTTTAATATTTCAACACACACACACACACACACACACACACACACACACACACACACACACACACACACACACCCCTTGTGTAATCTAAGCTGAGAATATCATGTAAATGGGTCATCAAGTAAGCACTCTTAACTACTGAGCTATCTTTCCAGCACATTTATCACCATTTAGAAAGTTTATAATTTACTTAAACTGTAGTCAGAGCAGACATACTTGTGGGGGTTATGTGAAAAAGTTTTTTTGTAGTTTTTGTTTCCCTGGCTGTTTTGTATCTCTTCACAGTGTACTCAGCATCCCTCAGGTGTTTGGTAAATAGGGAATGGGCATGTATCTGTCTTTGTAGCTCACACTAAGCCATGAAAAGGTTGTGGAAACAGTAGAGACCTGTTTCAGTAGTCTAAGAATGTTTTTCTTATGACAGATTTCTTGAATCTGGTGGTAACATTGCTAAGACATTGTAACAGATTACTGTGGATTTCTTAGTCCTCAGAAATTCTTAAGAGGCTTGGTTTAGTTTAGTTGTTGGTTGATGATGAGGGAGAAACATTGTAACGAGCAAAACTTTTGGTATGGCTGTTCAATTGGAAAGAGGTATTAAAATGTACATCTTGAAGGCTATTCTTGAAAATAGAAGTACAATTTTAAGTATGAAATAGGGATCTAAAACTAGATCTGAAATGATTGGGTCCCTTCTGTGCACTACTCCAAGGACTTACTGACCTCATAGGCTTCTAAAGGAACAACTATGTGGAAGGGTCTGTTTGTTTTTGGATGTAACAAAGGAGAAATACACTCACCAGATAGAAATGAAGTAATTGTTTTGGAAGGAATCTGAATGAAATCTGAGGTAAGGATTAGGAGAGCTAGTGATAGTAGTAAAAATATTACTAAATCTGGAACCTTCATTTTATGTCAGGGATTGATGGAGATTGTTGAAATTTTCTCTGAAACTGGGAAATTCTACTCTTGGAAATGTGCTAGAATCTGTAGTAGCAACTTATTACTTGAAAGAGTCCTGGGGCCAAATATACCTCAAGGATAGTTCTTTCAAGTAGTCGGTGAGGAAGTTAGGCATGTTTTACTTGCTACTTTCCTCACTACAGATTGTAGGTTTGCTCTGCCTGTGTCTTCACAGGATATGGTCAATTGCTGTATTTTAATGTGTATGCTTGTATTGATTATGGGTCCTTATGTGACTATAACTTGAAAGAGAGAACACAAGAGCTTGCTGGTCATAGGATTAGCTATCTTTGAGTGCTTAAGAAATACTCTATTTTGAAACATTTAATATGTAAAAATATCTGTGTAATTTAACTATACACCAACAAATCAATGATGGGGTATTTTTATAGAGAATATTGGTAGAATTTTTATTTACTTTACTATGTTTACAGAAATTTCTTTTATTCATTGTGTCAAGTAATTTAAAATATTACCTTCACTAGCCCTAAGGTAGCATGAAAATGGGATTGTGAGGCTTTATGTTTCCTCCCCTTGTCTGTATATGTATATATGCATGCCTCAGATGTTGCTTTTACAAGTTTTGAGTTTAGAGAATTTTTTGCTTTGTTTGTTTTTCAAGATAGGTGAAAGATAGTTGAAGTTTGTCTTGTTTGCTTCTTTTAAACAACTCTTTTGAAGTCGTCATGAAGTCAAGTTCTATTACCTTCATGTAACATGGAAATAGAAAAATTTCATGATGTTAATCTGTAGTACTGGCCATAGTTTATTGATGAATGAATGGAATTGGCTCAAACATTCTCTCAGTTAGATGGACCACTTGATCAGTATGTTTTTAGGTTTTGAATTACGTGTTATATTTTAGTTGTGTGACAGGGTGAAACACTGAAACATTTTTTTGTTCATAAAGAAATGTCTTGTACTTCTAAAATGATACTTTTCATGTCTCAAAGTTTTTTTTTTCCTAGCTCTTGTAATTATAATTGTTTATAGAAAGGATCCCATGTGTCTTCTTTTCCTATGCCAAATGCAGCATGTGACAATATGCAATAAAAAATGCTGACTGGGTCAAAGTAGGGGTGAGGTTTTCGAGGATTTCCATTAAGGTAGTATTGAGTAGTGCTTTGGGATCTTATGAAAGGAAGAGAAAGATTGCTAGAAGACTAATAGTGTTTGCTGTGTCAATGATTTATTTAAACAGCTTTTCCAGAATCAAGTGAATTTTTATTTTGCTTTGAGAGTGAAAGAATGATGGAAATTGGGAAATAAACATTTGGATTTAGTTCATGTAAAACTAGGGCAGTTTCACACAAAAATACTTATATCAGGATATATTTGATTTTAAGTATAGTTTTATTAGCTAAAATCTTTCCTTCAGCTTTTCTGCTCTGTAGTTGTTAAAAGTGAATTCTAGACAATCCTTGGTTTTTGTTTGTTTGTTTTGTTTTTGTTCTTTTGTTGTTGTTTTTGAGACGGGTTCTCTCCATCTGGAGACCAGGCTGGCCGCGAACTCACAGAGATCCGCCTACCTCTGCCTCCTGAGTGCTGGGATTAAAGGCTTTGCCTCAGCTGTATCCTTTCCCTTCTGGTTACCATGCTGTTTTAGAAGGCCTACTGAGATTCATGGGTTTGTCTTTCATGAGACTTTTTGTTGAAACGATGAATGACAAATGAGACTCTTATTTAGTGGTATTTTAATGACGTTTAATGAAAGAAAATAGAGGGGATTTTTTGTTGTTGTTGTTGTTTTGTTTTGTTTTTTTTAAGACAGGGTTTCTTTGTGTAGCCCTGGCCATCCTGGAACTAGCTCTCTAGACCATGCTGGCCTCGAAATCCAGAGATCCACCTGTCTCTATCTGCTGGTGTACCCTACCACTGACTGACTTTTTGTCTGTCTGTCTGTCTGTCTCATTTTTTGAGACAAAGTCTTACTGTATGCTAGGCTGACCTGGAACTCAGTCAGCAGTCTTTCTCACCTCCTGGGATTCCAGATGTGAACTACCATGCCTAGCTTTGGAAAGATACAAGTGGGGTGCTAAGTGAAAATGATAAGGTTCAGAAAGAGTATGAAGATGTGACTTTGTCCTTACTCTAAAAGGACTGTGAGTACAAACCTACCAAGTAATTGAAATACATTGATATATGTGTATAGTTTGTGTAAAGTTTCAAACTTAAGAGGGAGGAATTAAGTTGAAGGGTTCGTGAAGCCTTCACAGAGAGGGGATCAGATCTTAAAGGATGTATAAGTGATTTTGCAGGTATATAAAGAGTTATTTTAAACTAGCATATGTAGTGACAGGGAGGTAAGAACAAACTTTATAGTGTGGAAAAAATTTAGATGGTGCAATGCAGTGTGTTTGGAGAAGAGGCTAGATGAAGCTGGATAGGGAGCCCTTAAAGGCCTTGTTGCCTTGACAGACTTTATTTTCAACCTCTACTCTACAGATCTTTGTCTTAGAGCCCCTCTCCCTTTGCTGTTATTAGATGCCAGTGCCACAAAGCTGGGGAGTGCTTTTTTCCTAACGTAGTAGTTTGTAGACTGCAGGGGACAGGAAAGAAGGAACAGAGGACTGAAAGTGGATTTTAAATGTTGTTATGCATGAATGAAATCAACTATATTATGACCATAAGTTTTTTGTGTGCTTGTTCAGAAATCTAGCCTTTGAGGGGGGCTCTATTTATGAATGGACATACACTCATTAGATGATAGTGAATAATAAAGATTTTAGAGGATTCTCCTTGACTTACTCAGTTTAACTATTTAGATGTGTTTCTCTAAATAATCAGTTACTCTTGGTGTTTTAAAAGCTGAATCTACCAAAAGGGACATATCCTATGGTGGGAATTAGTAAACACCTTAATAATTACATGTTAACTGTCTCCTATTAATACATGCCCAGGTTACTGTGTAGAGATTATTCAAATCTAAAAGTGGAATCGCTGACTGGGGTCCTTAATCTAGTATGGAAAATGACATATACACATAATTGCATTACCAGGCAGTGTAAGACAGGTACCAATCTAATGACATTGAGAATAAGAGGAGGGGGAGGTACTACCTCTGATGGTGTGGCAACTGGGCCTTCAGTGTCGAGTAGTGAGGAGCAATAGTAATTTCATGCAGAGGAAAAAAAAATATACAAACATGTCTAGGTAGGAAGGCTGCAGCAGTATGTGAATGTTACAAGTATTCTATTTGGAAGTGGGATTTTGGAGGCTTAATCGTCAAAAGTGTAGTTGGAGTAATT
Source organism: Cricetulus griseus (assembly GCF_003668045.3). Classification (NCBI taxonomy): domain Eukaryota; kingdom Metazoa; phylum Chordata; class Mammalia; order Rodentia; family Cricetidae; genus Cricetulus; species Cricetulus griseus. The sequence goes on along the minus strand of NC_048596.1, from coordinate 108,954,289 downwards.
GACTTAAAGGGCAGATTGTAGAAGGAGTTAAATTTAGGTCAAAGGTTATTGCTAGGTAGCTTTGGTCAAATTGTACCATTATTGGAACCACCATGTATTTACTTTTGCCAGTATGGAAATGGGAAAAGAAAGCTTTGTGTACTTTGAAGCTAAATTTGATCTTCTATTTTTGCTTCCTAGAAGCTTAAGTTACTAGATTGTGGCCTCAAGCCTTTTTTTTTTTTTTTTTTTTTTTTTAAGACAGTGCTGTGTAGTTCTATTTGGCTTGCTAATTTTTGTATTTAGCCCAGGCTGGCAACAAACTCACTTCAGTCTTCCTGCCTTAGCCTCCTAAGTTTTGGAATTATAGGTGGCCTACTATGCTAGGCTATTTTGTTTTAAGACAGGGTTTCACTGTTTACCCAAGCTTGTCTCAAATTTGAGATTTCTCCTTCCTCAGCCTTCCAAGCGGTAGGGTAACAGATATCACTACTCTGGGCCAGACTTGAAATTTTTACTAGATCTAATATCTATATGTATTTAATATCATCTTACTGTATTGTGTGCTGTATACTATCATTTGTTTCAGGTTTTTTTTTTTTTTTTTTTTAAGATTTATTTATTATGTATACAGTGTTCTGCCTGCATATAAACCTGCATTCCAGAAGAGGGCACCAGATATCATTATAGATGGTTGTGAACCACCATGTGGTTGCTGGGAATTGAAGCCTGCAGTCCAGAAGAGGGCACCAGATCTCATTATAGATGGTTGTGAACCACCATGTGGTTGCTGGGAATTGAACTCAAGGACCTCTGGAAGAGCAGTCAGTGCTCTTAGCCTCTGAGCTCTCTAGCCACCATGTTTCAGGTTTTTTATGTTACTTTATTATTAATACAGTGACAAGTACTGAGGGTTGGGGAATTTCTGTCTTTTAGGTGAATGGGGTCATTGAAGAACAACAGAAGGCTTAATATATACCTAACTTTGACCTAAATGTAAAGATTTTTCTCCCACCCTCCCTTCCTTTTTTCCTCCCCTCCTCTCCCTCTCCCACCCTTCCCCTCCCTCCATTTTGAGACCAGGTTTCAGTCTGAATGCTGGATTTAAAGGCATGTACCACCATGCCTGGTAAGGTAAACATTTCTGAAAAGTTTAAGGAAACTTCAGTATTACACAAATTGGATAAAGGTAGTTTAGTCAAGATGCAGTGTACACACAATGAGAGAACAGCAAAGATTTGGCATGGTTTTTCTGCTTTTAGCATTGACATGTATCAACATACTTATAAAAACCTACTAAAAATGTAGTTAGTAGATAGTCTTGTTCTAGTTGATAAAACTAGTGCACACCTTTAATCACAGCACCCAGTAGGCAAAGACAGAGGCAGACAATTACTTAGAATTTGTGGTCAGCCTGCTCTAGAGTTCCAGACCAGTGAGGGCTATATAGTGAGACCTGTCTCAATCCCTCCTTCCTTAAAAAAAAAGAAAAGAAAAAATACATTGATTTTTCTTTTATCCATTTAACATATTTATTTTGCAGTGCTGTGTGTTAAACCCAGAGCCTCACTGCATACTAGGCAAGCATTCCTTCTACCATAAGTTCCTAGCCTTAACATTTTTCTTTTTGGTCAGAATACATTTAACTTTTAGATGGCAATAAAGAACCTGGAGTAGAAATCTGGAGAAACCCCTTAACTCACAGAAAACTTAGACTGGGAAATAGGAGACTTCTTTGAGAAATACGATTTCTATAAATATGTAAGTTTCTATTTGCAAATAACAACTTCAGGAGGGAACTTACCCTGTGGAGTATAAGGTACTTGCTTTCTCATTGTCTGACATTAGGAAAATCCATTACTCGGCTTGCTTATTTTCTGAATTGCCTCCTTCCTTTGCTATCTGTGCTTCTTTAACTCTTTTGTTCTTGGCTTTAGAAACCACTATCATAGGCTTTGGAAACTATGGTCAGAGACAATTTGTTTATGAACTCTTGCTTTATTTTCCATCAGTGTTCAGTCCCATCTGCTAGTACATTATTACTTAAAAAACAATTAGAGCTTGTATATCTTGCTACTATTGGCAGGAAAGGTGGCATTCTTTTATGTAATTTTGTTTTAGGAAAAAATGGCTAGCAAAATGTGAAATTTCTTGTACCTTTACTGAATATATACAAGTGAATATATTTGATGATAAAGGTCTTCCTGTCAGCCTCTTCAAACACATCTCATGTTTGCTTTTTAAGCTCTTAGTTCAGTCACCTGGCTTTTCAAAGGATCTGTATTCATGCATTAATTAGGTATAATTCATGGATGAATCATACATTGTTTCGGTAAACCTTAGTTTTATGTTTTATTTTAATATAGCTGTAGGAATATAAGATTTATTATTAACAATTTTTGGTTTGCTTGTTGGGAGGTCTGTTACCGCGGGTGTGTGTGTGTGTGTGTGTGTGTGTGTGTGTGTGTGTGTGTGTGTGTGTGTTGTACAACAAGAAATTTCATATATTTTCTTATTAATACTGGAATTCTACAGTAGATCAAGGCTACATATTCGAAATGTGTGTAACTACTTACAGAGGTTTGGATTGAAATTACTGTGTACCTGTGGTAACTGCTAACAGAGGAGAAAGGAGTTTCTGTTCACTTGAAGTGAATGTTCTGCTAGCTGTTATGAGACTGATGTGCTGCCTATGGTGTTCAGAAGCAGATATTACAGCTAGTTTTTAGTTGACTTATTTTCCCTTCCCCTTGGTTTTTGTTTGTTTGGGGTGCTTGAGTGACTGAACATTAAACAACTTATTGGTGCATCTTATAATCTTTAATTATGTTGAGTGTGTACTTACACCTAGAAAATTTGCCTTTTAACATTTGTTTGTTCCCGTTTGTTTTCTGGTTATATCTTTAGAAAGGAAGAATTTTGGAAGCATTTCTTTGAGGTTAGAATAGGAAACTGATTTTGGATTGTAATTGCTAATGTTATTTCAGGTGAGCTGCCTAGGAGAATTGGGGCTTTGATTAGTAAGGCCAATGACTGTACTGGAGATTACTTTTTTCTTCTTGAGATAGTCCCATGTAGTTCTGGTTTGCTTATTTGAGGCTTGAGACATGGTCTTCCAATATAGCACAGGCTGCTTTGGACTCACTATGTAACTAACCCAAGTGACCTTCAACTTTTTGGCAGTGCTCCGGACTCAGCCACCTAAGTCCTGGGATTACAGGTTTGTGCTCTATGCCTGGCCTGGTTTGTTACTGGAATGCCCCCCCCCCCCCTTCAGCTTTCAGAATTGGAAGATAGATCCATTTAATTTTCCTGTCTACATTTCTTTGGAGGCAAAACTAGCTGTGTGAAGACTAAATAGTTAAGGGTTAGAAAGCAGTGTTTTCTTGTTTATTTTATTTTTCTTTTCTCAACATTGTTTCTGTTTGTTTTTTAAGACATGATCTCATTCCTAGATAGCCTGGAACTCTTTATTCATTCTAGATTAGGTTGCTCTGGAAGTTGTGGCTATCCTCCTGCCTCTGTTTTCTTAACCCTGGGATTACAGGCATGTGCTTCAAAACTCAGCCTTTGTAACTTTTCTATATGGTACCATGTAATTGTCCATTAGCTGATTTGGAATATATGGCAGGTATTAAGTTCACTTCCGTGTTTTAGATTTTGTATAATCAGTCTCCATTTAATTTTGTTCTCTCTCTCTCTCTCTCTCTCTCTCTCTCTCTCTCTCTCTTTCTTTCTCTCTCTCTCTCTCTGCAAATTGTTTAGTTGTGTGTGTATTTTTTTTTTTGTGGGGGGAGAGACACTTATAGTGAACCAAGATATTACTTCTGGATAATTTTTGTAGCCTGTCCCAGAATCACTGCCTAACACACAACTCACTGAGTGGTAGTAAAGGGTAGGTGCTGAGAAATTACTTGGGAGTTGCAACTGGCAGAGAGTTTGAAAGCTGTCTAGGGTAGCTGAGGATGCAGTATCATGATCTGAAGCTGCTGTACAGGGAGAGATCCTTTTATTCTGTATCACAAAACATCCATTCTCTTAGTATCTGCTGAGTTGAGTTTGCTCTGGTATTTTTGATTTTTCTTAAACTTCTAAATTAAGTTTTAAGAGTTTCTGAGTCATTTGGAGATGGGAAATATATAAAACTTTTAAAATTTTAAAATGTGTCCTCTGAACTTGCGTTGAATGATATGCCAACTTCTTTTAGTTCATTGTAGTCAGAATGAAGATGAGTAAATTAAACCAAAGATGTAGTTATTGTCTATACTAGAAATTATGTTTGTGAAAGTTAGAGTATATAGATTTGAGCATAATTAGGGAAGATGATAGCAAAGTTTACACCACTTATTATTGGAGGGATCTGAATATGAATGTATGTTTCCCTTTATCTTTGGAATGGGAAGACAATGGTTTGAAGATTCTTATTCTACCATAGCTGCTACTGTTTGTTACTCTAGTTAGGCATGTGTGTAAAATGTTATACTGGAGATAACAGCTTCTCTTGCTTTGTCATAAGCTGTTGCAATAATCAGAAGATTAAGGATATGAAATAAATTATATGAAGAGACCATATGTGTAAATATTTTGCTGCTTTTGCAGATACCCATTTAAGCATTTCCTTATTGGTGAAAGAAAAATAGAGCCTTAGAAAAGGTTTTGCAAGAGCTACTGGATTTGATAATATTAATGGGAATGGAGGGGCTGGATAACAGAATATACTAAATAAAAGCTATATTAATTTGTAATGGTGCTTTAAAGCTTGTGAAATAATCAAAATAGATCTTGATAATTAGGTAGGGATGTTGTGAAAATTACATGTTAATTTCTTGTTTTTTAAATATTGGTATTGAAAATCAGTGATTAAGTCAGCCATAGAGCATACCTTCTTCAGAGGGAGAGGAAGATCAGGAACTCAAGGTTATCCCAGGCTAAATAGAATTAATTTGAGGCTACCTTTGGTTGCATCAGACTTTATTTCAAAGCAAATAAAAAGAAACTGAATGGCTGAGATACCTGAAGATATAGTGATAAGAGTGAATTTAGAATTTTATTTTAGATCCTTCACTCATTTTGGTATGATTCAGTTCTGTTACATAGACCAGTCATGTCCCATGGAGATGAATGGCATGTACTTGGAAGAGCTGACAGAGCCTAGAGCAGAACTTTAAGGATGGTGAAATTGGATCTTTGTTACTATTGAAGCAGAGATAGAGTAGCACTTAGGACAGATTATTGAGAGTCCGAAGACTTCTTTCCAGGACAGATGAACTTTAAAGGATGGTGTCATAGGAAGGTCTAAATATAGACAACTTCTCACTTGCCAATTCTAGTCATTCTAAAAGGTGTCTGACAGTATCAGTGAAATAATAAGCTGGTCCCAATACTCCAGTGTCAAGTTTAAGGAAGGCTCAACTGGAAAAGTAGTATTCCCTGCAATGGTACATCAGTTGAGCATAAGATTTATTTGAGGATCCTTTGACAAATTTACACTGGAAGTTAGTTAAATATTGACATTGTAGAATGATGGTAGAAAGGTGGTTAAGTTTTCTTAAAGGTGCCTAGGTGTCTGTACTGTTAGGGACATTATTTCCTCATGATACAAGAAGTGTAATATCCTTTCAGAAATTCAAATGTCATCCATAGATAGAATTTAGTTTTTGAAAACTGTACACATGGCATCTATTTGGTTACAGATACTTTCATGAAAGAGGCAGCTGCTTTTAGTTTTGAGTTCTTTATTATTAGCATTACTGCAGTTGTTACTGTGGTTGGTACACACACATAAGCTGAATACAAGTCCAGTGAAGTATTAAGTATGATGTATTGCTAGCCCACCAGCCTTCCTTTCTCTTTTCCTACCTTCCTCTTACTGTCTCCCTCCCTCTCCCTCTTCCTCCTCCCGCTCCCCCCCCCCCCATTTTTTGAGACAGGGTTTCTCTCTGTAACAGTTCTGGCTGTCCTGAAACTTGCTTTGTAGACCAGGTTGGCCTCAAACTCCCCGAGACCGGCCTGCCTTTGCCTCCTGAGTGTTGGGATCAAAGGCACGCGCCACCACCTCCTAGCTCCCTCTTTCTTTCTAGACAGGGTCTCTTTATGTAGTCATGACTAGCATGTGCTCACTATGTAGATCAGAGTGGCTACACAGATATTACAGATACTTGCCTGCTGTCTCCCAATTGCTGGAATTAAAGGTGTATGCCCCCTTCCTTGGCCTTATTTTCAGATATTTTAGTAGTAGCAGAAACATGCTTATGAAGATGCCTTGTGTTAAGTGATACTTGAAGCTGACAAATGTCCAAAATGTTACTATCTTTCTAATTTTAATAGAAGAGGTAAATCTAGTACCACTTTAAAAAACATACTGAGTCCTCTAATTTCTTACTCTAGTATACTGGATTGGTAAATAACATATTATTTTCAGTGATCAAATTGTATTTGTACATATTGCAAAATAGTGTCTCATCCTCTCTCTCCCACATAGTGGTTTTGGAGGGTAATGTTTGAGGATCTCATGTAGCGAAAGCTAGCTTTGAACTTGCTTTGTAACCAAAGCTGGTCTCCAACTTGTGATCCTCCTGTCTCCACTTTCAGAGTGCTAGTATTACAGATGTGCACCTCTGTCTAGTTTATGTGCTGCTATAAATGGAAACCAGGGCTTTGTGCATTGTGAGAAAGCACTCAACTGAGCCTTATCATCCTCAGTCAACAAGTATTTTTTGCTGGTCAAAGCTTGGATTTTTAAGCAGGTATATGTTTTTTCTTTTAGTTCACTTTACTTAAATATAATTTTCATGGAATTTCTAAGTTAAAAAATGTTGAGCTTAATTTGGGCAGCTTTTAAGACAGATTTACCTTACATGATAAATACCTTTTTAGAAAATTTGAGGTATGCCTGGTCTACATAATGAGTTCCAGGACAGCTAGTGCTTCATAGAGGAATCCCTGTCTCAGTCCCCCACTCTCACCTGCCAGATTAAGAAAGACATTTGTTCAGGAAATGAAATTTGTTTTAATGTTGAGTTAGGTGGGTATGGGTCATAGAATCAGAGGAGTGAATGTGGTTATACAGTGTGCGAGGATAGGGATTTTTGCACTAATGTTTAATACCTTTTGCAGAAATTCAAAAGGTTCCATTTTTAAGTTTAATACCTTTTGTAGAAATTCAAAAGGTTCAAGTTTTAACTCATTGGAAAGTACTTTGGCTTTGGCTTATAGTGATTAAACAGTGTGTTAAAATTGCTCATGCTTTCCACTTACAGAGCATTAATTCAAAATGTATAATAGCCATGTGGGTAAGCTGTTTGCTACTTCAAATTTCTAGCTACATCTGTCATCTCAGCACTTTGAAAGACTTCTTTTTAACGTAGTTTTACTTTCCTAGTGATCTTGGTGTCTGTTTGCCACAGGTATGCTAACACTTAATGAAGTGTAATAAATAGCTGGCGTTGATTTTCACTCATTTAAGGTACATTAAATGTGTAACAAACAATTGAGATTCCAATGTTTTTCTTTTACACCAAGAAAAAAACTTTTTATTAAAACATCAATTACCAGTTATTTAAATAGACACAGGAGAAGACAAGCATACAAAGACATCATCATTCAACTGATTTTTAAACTCAGTACTTTTGAAATATGAAACAATGATCACCACCCATAAGTCCGTTTATTGCTACAAATTCATTTATAAGTTGGTCTACAACTGTTCTTAATCTTAGGTTACTGAGTTTTTCAGCTTTATCTTATAACATTTTAGAAATATGTTTCTCAGTAGTAATTTCATACAGTTGGCTTGCAATTATAGGCAGCTTCCCCATGTCACAAGAATTCAATATAGTTGTTGCTGTGGCTATAGGTACCATTTGAGGTTGTCTATACTAAGACTCACACATTTAAAGGACACATGAATAGGCAGACTGTGGGGATCAAGAGCAGAAAACTAAGAGCAGACAATGCAATCTTTTCCTTCAGACTTGTTAACAGAGGCTCCATCGCTTTCAGCTTCACTGTTGGAGAAGCAGTTCGGCTCGAAGCAGCTGGCTCCATTCTGCATTTCCCTTTCTGAAGAATGGCAGCCTTTACTAACTTGCACAGCCAAATAAACAGTTATTTTAAGCTACCCCAAACCTAAACTACTTGAAATAAGTTATTCTCTTAATTGATTTAGCAGCTTTGCTTCTGGAAAAGCAGTAAAACCCACTTTGTTCCAAAATGAGAATGCTGACTCAGAACCTTGACTGTAAGAAACCTGCCTGTCTTCTATCAGAGTGAGTCATGAAGGTGAACCTTCACAAACTTTGTAATATAATAAAGCAAACATGACCTCATTTATCAACACACAATACTTAGTCAGAAAAACCAAGAAAGTACACATATTAGGTTGAAGGGGCTTGTATAAAATAAGAGGGTATATGTCATATAAAGTGGAATGTGTACAGTAATAAAAACTTGTATACAAGATGATTCTGCTTTATAGAAGTCTGTTTAAACTGACTATGAATGAATGATTGGAGTTTTCCTTCCCTAACATAATGCCCATTCACTATAAGCTGGTCCTAGTTTCTTACAAATCCCTCATTTCTTTGGATTTAGTTACTGTACCCTCATTTTACTGCCATAACTTCTAAGCTGGGCCTGCCCAGCCTGCCTGTAGAGCCTCTCTCAGAAATATACCAAGCACATTAGACAGAGGCATCCCTTAGTGGAGTTCTGCACTTCAAGACAGCCTATGAAGGACCAGTACTTGGCCCTCCAATGTAAATACCTCTTATTTCACATTATCACTGAAGCAGTGCAGTTCACTAACTACTCTTTCCCTACTAGAAACGTAGTAGCTCTAAGAATTTTGTTCAGTTGTAGAAACATTTCAATACTTGTTAATTCCATGGAGCTGTGGCATTTTGGGAATAAGTACACTCAGAAGAGAAGCTGTGTTTAGGATGAAGTGAGTTGGATCATACTTCGTATAGAAACTTGCCAGAAAGTATAGAATTATTGGAGAAATTGTGAAAAACTTCCGAGAAGATGTAAACTGTACTCCAGGGGGTTAGGAGCCTTGCTCTTCCCTGATCAGGAGTTTCAAAAGGCGTTCCTTTCACTGCATGCAAAAACACATACATACCCAGATTATGTATTATGTTCGTTAAGGTCCAAGCAATAGAAACACTGAAGAAGGTGATGCTGAGCAATACAGTAAGAAGTAAGGCAACTCCCAAAGCATATGTCAGCCACATACCACGGCTGTTCATTACACGAGTATTGGGGTTTACCTCACTGTGGGCAACTCCAACATTCATGTTTGCTCGCCAGCTCCCGGCAGCCCACTCGTTGCAGGACCAGCCTGGTGACAGCCACAGTCCGTCCTCTCGCCAGAGCACCACTGCTGCGTGGCAAGATTCCAGTGTTTTTGTTAACAGAAAAATCTAGAGGCTTTGTAGAAAAGGTACAGTTCAGAGTCACTTCACTTGGCAAAGATGGGATGCCACCATACTTCCTGCTCCATGGAGTTGACTTCCATAGGCATGCCTCCTAGTACTTGCTGTGATGTCTAAGTTTCTTTATTAGGACTCACTCTTTTCATTACTATCTGGTAAAAATAGCAGCCTCCTCCAGACAAACCCCCATCTCTGTCCTAGGAAATTCTAACAGGTACTGCCAGCTGCTATGTTTGTCTTCTCCCACCCCCTACTAATAAACTCCTGATTATCTTTCCCTACCAATGTATAAACTCACTGAGGTGGGGTTTTTGTCTGTCTACTGTTCTGTATTCTTAAGAAGTTATTCTATACAGTGAATATTTGTAGAATAAACAGATTTCTGTTTCTTCTGGGGTTTGCAAAGCTTCTTGGAGGCAGACCATGGATTTTAATTTTTCTAGTTGCACTGGGGGCATGGACTAGTGTTTGTGCTTTCTGGGTGAGGGAAATTGTCAGAGAAGCTAACTAACCCAGTACTGTTTCTGAATAGGCAGATTAAATTGTCAGATGATGGAAGTCCTGTGAGTCCCTGCCTCTGTGGGCTTGGCTGTTAGACAATCTGGGCACAGGCACAGGAAAGAGCTTTACTGGTTCCACTCTTCCTGGATCTCACAAGTGAGGAGATGGGCATCACCTTTGAATCCCTACTTATCATATGAGCACATCTACCAAGTGGCAAGACAGAAGATGGATTCCTGAGATTGATTTAACAGAAAAGGACGCCTCTGACATATTAAAATGAAACAGTCTTGCTTTGTTGTGGGTTATGCTGTATCACTCAGGTCAGTTTGGAACCTTCAGTAATTCTGTCTCTGCCTCCCAAGTGCTTGTGTTACAGGCTTTTAACAGGTTTGGTTTATGTTCTGATTTTTTTAAGGTGTAAAATATTTTTGAACATAAATGTAAAAATTCTAGTATTTCCAACTCGCAGAAGAGTTTACATTGATTTTTCTGAGAAGAAACATGCATCATTTGCCTGGGACTTTGTTAGCAGATTAGATAATTTTCCAATAGTGCTTTAAAAAAGAAGATCAGCAACTAAGGTGAAATATGCTAGTGGGTAGGGGGAAATGACAAAGCAGGTAGAATAGAAGCACTGTGTTAGTGTTTTAGGAAGGCTAGGGAAAACACAAACTACAGCACTGTAGGACAGAGAACTACAAGTACCCAGAGTGGGTTGGTGGTGTATCCCCTTAGCTACTTGTGAACTTTCAGTAGGTTAAGTGATAACTAGTGTGACATAATTTTTGTCCCGTTGGTTCACTTGTAAGGGAGAATACAGCATAGGGACAGGTAGAAACCAGGACACTTGGTTATTCACATTTTAGAACATGGTTTTCTCTAAATTGACCCCATTCCATGTACATCTTCATATGCTTTTCAAATTTTTACAGTACTCTGATCTGTGTTTGCAGAGATTCTTAAACTATGCTTCCCCTTTATTGGTCTTGTTAGGATTTGGGAGAATTCTTTCAGTTTATTTTTTCTGCATGCCACCCCTGCACTATTCTGGCTTAGAGCTTTGGTGGGGGCAAGTGTAGTACTCATGATGTACCTTTAATGGAATATTTTTATTCTTTGGAAATTTCATATAATGTATTTGGGTTATATTTGCCTCCTTTCCGTTCTAACTCCTCTCAGATTCTCCCCTACCTCTATACCCACCCCAAACTTCATGTCTTCCTTTTTCTTTTAAATAACCAATTGAGTTCAGTTTGTGCTGCCCATATATTCCTGGGTATGGGCATTTCCTGGAGCTTGGGCAGTCTGCCAGGAGCTGTAGACCAGTTTGCCTAGGAAGTTGGTCTTTGTAAATTTCTGTTTCCATTGGAACTGCTTTTGAGAACCTGGGAATTAGTATCTCTGTCATCAGATAGAGTTACTAGTGAGGTTTGGAATATAATAAGCTTTGTAATTTGGCATGTAAAATTTGAATTTTATATAGTATTTAACATATTTTCTTTCCTGTAGGAGAGATTGTAATTCTGAAACTTCAAATCTTCAAAGAAGAGAGGAAAACACCTTTTGCTTTGCCATGATTCATTATTATTGTTTGGTATTATATCATTTTCATGCTTTTATTTTGATTTCCTTTCAATTTAAATAAATATTTTTAGATTCTTGCATTAGATGATGGGTTTTTACTCTATTAATGTTTTATTTTAGTCTTGCATTTTCTGATAAATTGAAAATTGGCAAAGAAGTCTTTTGAGGCACTTGCCAAAAAATAAGGTTTCTGTATATTTTTTATTTGAAATTTGTGATGGGGGTGTGTAAGTTTGGAAATCACTGCTTTAAAGCACAGATAAAATACAGCCTTTATTCATGAGCCTGAACTCTTCTTGCCAGTGTCTGTTGTTTCTCTGATCAGTCTGCCACCCAGTGGTAGGAATGCAGAGTTCACCAGCACACTGGGAAGACCTCAGGAGCTGCTCCCAAGTGTGGAGAGATGGCTGAGAGGTTTCTTCCAAAGGCCCTGAGTTCACTTCACAGCAACCACATGGTGGCTCACAACCGTCTATAGTGGGACATGATGCCCTCTTTATGGCAAATGCAGATAGAACACTCATACATAAAATAAATTAATAAATCTTAAAAAAAGAGTACTCACATAGTAATCAGAAGCATTTTGATGAGTATATGAACTCTTATTTAAGTATATAATCACTGGATACTTAATATTTTGAAAATTATGTTTTTCTGTAAAGCATCTTTATAACAAACCTGCTTTTTGTTGTAATTTTTTCTGTATTTATCATAGGTTAGTAGGTGAAGAGACCAATGAAATAATAATTTTAAGAGATAGTATGTTAAACTGATATAAAGAAAGTATTTTTGTTTCGATTTTAAAATTTAAGGCAATTGCACAATGACTCTCTATTAACTAAAATAATTTATTTTGCACTTTTAAATTGACTTGGCTTATGCTCCGCTGTGATTGGTCAGCTATTAGTATGTAATATTTTAGGGGTGGCTTTGTGCACCTGTCTGTCTCTGGATACTTCTTTAAGTGTTCCTGTTTGAGTTCTGTTTTGCTCTGCTCCAAATGAGAGCCATCACTCCATTCTCAACCAAATACACACCTTTTTTTTTAACCTCATTTTAGGAGAGCAATTATATGTTCTTGACTTTGTATACATAGCCATTTGCCATTAATAAGTGTATTAAATGCACATGAGCACATGATAAATGTAATTGAAAATTGCCAAGGCACATACCATCCATTCTTGTAATATTGAGATGTTTTTGTTCAATCCTCATGTATGGCCTCAGTCTCTTCAAGGTAACTAGTTTTATTGCCCCTTTTTTCCACAGTGTTCTTACAATCCTATCACATTTGTTTGTGTAGTATATTTCCAGAAATATTTACTGTACCTGTATTCATTTTTTTTTATTCTTTTCTAAAATAGTTTTAATTTGCCTTTATTATATTCTGAAAGCTGAGACCTGCACTGAGGGAGTTCTTTCTAGTTAATTTGTTCTTTTAAAAAAGAACTTTGCTTAAAATAACAAATAGAATCTAAGTGGTGGTGGTGCACACCTTTAATCCCAGTACTTGGGAGGCAGAGTCAGGAAGATCTCTGTGAGTTCAAGAGCAGCCTGGTCTATGGAGTGAGTTCCAAGGCTGCCAGGGCTACACAGAGAAACCCTGTCTCAAAAACAAACAAACAAAAAACCCCAACAAAACCAAATAGAAGCAGATAAGAGAATTTTCAGAGGTTTCACTTTATTTTTCTATTTAAAAAGTTTAGGGAGAAAGGTTATTTCTGAATAGCAGTTATAACAATTAAGATGATTGAGTAGCTTTATTAATTAGCAGGATAAATATAATGTCTGTTACACAATTGTAGAATTACCTCTTCTTATCCTGTTCATTTTGAGAAAACAGGGACAGAAATAGCATACCTACTTTGTGCTAACAGACTGGTGTTTTGCCTACAATTAGGATTTGGTTTTCTTTCTACAATAGTACTGCCTTAATGTAACTGTGGGGTCTAGAAATTCCTTAAGGCTGCCATTGTGAAAATTGAATTGACTTCAAAATACTGACTTAGTTGTTGAATAGTGTCCTTTGAGTTTTGTGCTGTTTTTTGTTTGAGACTGGGTCTCTCTATGCAGCCCTGGCTATCCTGTACCTTGCTATAGACAAGACTGGCCTTGAACTCAAAGAGGTGCACTAGCCTCTGCCTTCAAGGGTCCTACATAAGTAGTATAGCATTACTGTGTGTGTGTGTGTGTGTGTGTGTGTGTGTGTGTGTGTGACATGAGGAATATTTTGTTGTGATCCCAGAGATCACACAGGTACTGTAACCACTCTTACATGTTAGCCTTGACTCCCTGTGTCAGCACTGTCAACAGGGGTTCTCTGCCTGTGGGCTGTGATCCCCACAGGGGCTGCATATCAGACATCCTAAATATCAGATATTTACATTACAATTCACAACATTAGCAAAATTACAGTTATGAAGTAGCAACGAAATAAGTTTGTGGTTGGGGGTCACCACAACATGAGGAACCGTATTAAAAGGTCTCAGCATTAGGGAGGTTGAGAACCACTGTTATAGAAGGTCAGTTCTTCTGTGTCTCTGTATTTGGGCAAATACAATGTACATCAGTAAATACACAACTAAAATATGCACTCTTGCTTCATATTAGTGTTTCTTCTCTGTGGCTTCTACTTAATAATAGGCAGACTGTTTCTCCCCCAAACAGCTTTTTTCTTTTTTTTGGTCATGTTTTTGATATTGTCTCATTATAAGGCTGCATTACCTTTTAATTAACTAATTCTGCATTACTAGGCATGTCCACTGCATTGTGAATTAGGATCCTTAGCTTTCTAGTGTTTTTTTACCCAAGGCATCTGGTTATTTTGTCTTTTTAATACCTCGAATTTCCCCTTCTTTCCATTTCAAGTTAGCTCAGTCTCTACCCTCTACTAAGAATTGTGTAGCCTATCTTTTTAAGAGCCATTGATTACCCTGTTATTACCCTAAAGTCTGTTTGGTAGATTGCTTTCCTGAGGTAGAAATTTGCCTATATAAGTAATGTTTCCATTCTAATGGAAGTTATATGATAATACACACTCTATTCTTGTATGGAATTCCATACTTGGATAAACATAATTTTTTAGCAGTTACATGCTTTGTGATCCCTTACAGAAGGGCTAGAAAGGGTAGGAAATAGTGCTATCAGGACATTTTCAAACATTTGACTAGTGCATAAGACTAGGGCAAATGTCCCTTGACATAGGTAATTTGCTTTGGTTTAAGTCTGGTTGCAACTTCCATATTTACTACATGTTTTAACATTTTTGCTGTATGATAAAATGTCTCTCTCTCTCTCTCTCTCTCTCTCTCTCTCTCTCTCTCTCTCTCTCTCTCTCTCTCTCTCTCTCTCTCGGTGTCTTTGTGTAACCCTGCCTGTCCTGGAACTCCTCTGTAGATCAGGCTGGCCTTGAACTCAGAGATCTTCCTGCCTCTGCCTCCCAAGTGCTGGGATTAGAAGTGTGCATGGTTGATGTTCTGCTATTTTTATATCAAAATCACAGAAGCTGTTTCCTATCCCAAGTTAGTATTCTTGGTGAGCATTGTTCTGTTTATTTGTACTCCTGTCCACAAAAAGTTCCACAGATTGGGGATGTAGAGTGGCATTTAATTGACCACTTAATTTTCCTTCTAGCAACAGACAAAAACCTGAAGGAACAAAGAAGTTGTCTTTTAAACTTAACTTTTCTGGAAGTGATAATAACATTTGCTTAATGACTATTCTATATCACTCTTAAAAAGTACACTATCACATATGTTTGTAAAATGTGATTTGTTAGCCAGAGTTATTTTGTTACTGTTCACTGACTGGCTATTTTTACATGGGAATTCAATATGTTTGCATTTTGATTTTGAATGCCACTGACTGAGCTGCTTGACTTACTGTAGGTGTGAATACTAAGTGTCTTTGCATAAGTTTCTGAAGTTGTTGAAGAGATGGTGTGGGAAGTCTACTTGGGCTGGTGGCCTCAGTGAGGAATTTGGTTATAAGATGAATTAAACCATTTGGTAACTGTTCAACATTTTTTGTACATTCTGAAAAATACTGTTGTTTGTGTTTATACTATTTTTCTTATTTTTGTGGTTAAGTAGTTATAAATTAGGATTTACTTTAAAGTGGGTAGTTGCTTCTGGGAATGGTGATACACACCGGTAATTGTAATCATAGTGCTTGGGGTGCTGAGGCAGGCAGATTAAGTTTAAGGTTCTCTTCGATACATAGTGTGTCCCTGTCTCTTAAAGTACTTGGGCATCCTTTCTGTAAGTTTTTAAATGCCTTAGCCTTTACAGTGACTTAGTTCTAGACATAAATCTGTCACATGGTGAGTTCCTGTGACCTCTTTTTAGAAAGAACCTGATCTATATAAATAGAACTAGTATCTGCTTTCTCAGATGCTAATTCTAGTTACAAGTTGGAATGTATTAATAATAAAAGCAGGAACACTTTGGTAGATGATGATTCCATCAACTTTCTGTAAGAATAGTGGTTACTCACTTTCGAATTGTAAATGGAGGTTTTTCTGCCACCCACCAGTTCCTGAATAACCACTCAGAGGCTTAGTATTACTTATAAATGCTTATAAGTAATAAGGCCAATGGCTCAGACTTATTTTTAGCTAGCTCTTACATTTAAATTAACCCATATATATTTTTTAAGATTTATTTATTTTATGCATGAGTGCTCTATCTGCCTGTACACCTTTATGCCAGAAGAGGGCATCAGATCCCACTAGAGATGGTGTGAGCCACCATGTGGTTGCTGGGAATTGAACTCAGGATCTCTGGAAGATCAGCCAGTGCTCTTAACCACTGAGCCATCTCTCCAGCCCTAACTCATATTTTTTATTTGTTCTTTGTCACGAGGCTCATGGCTTGCCTGCCTTGCTTCCTCAGCCTGGTGTTGACTGTACTCTGCGCTTCTCCTGTATCTCTGCTTGGATTTACTGCCTCACTCTGTACCCCCTTTGCCATAGGCCAAAGCAGCTTTATCAACCAATGAGAGCAACACATGTTCACAGTGTAAAGAAAGACATCCAACAGCAGTGAATTTTCTTCATGACATTAAATTCTAGGAATTCTCATTATTTGAACCTACATGCTTTTTTTTTGTTTGTTTGTTGTTTTTTGTGTGTGTGTGTGTTGTTTGGTTTTTTGAGTGTGGGGTTTGGGAATTATTAATGAAGTGTTGAAGAAGGACTTCAGTTTTTATATTCTTGAGCTAAATACTTTTTTAAAAAAATGTTAGCTTTTGTTTTTAAGAAACATGTCTTCTAGGACTGTACATGGTTGACAAATGTATGTAGTTCCAGTATTTGGGAGACAGATGAAGGTAGATTTCTGGGAGTTGGAGGTCAGCTTGATTTGCATAGTAAGTTCCAGGCCAGCCAGTAAGATCTTTCTAAACGCACACCCACATCCACAATAACCAACAACCCACTCATTGAGTCCTAGATTCAGAATGGGACACGTAATTGCCATTGAAATTCTCAAAAATGAGAGTTTTGTTAGGAAGTTTGCTTTTGATTAGTTACAAGTGGCAAAAGCATTTTCCTTTCTGAATTGAAAGCATTTTAAGTTGCTATTATGGTGGAAATTTCATACAGAGAAAGAATTACCTGTATGAAGAGACTGGTGGATTAAGGAACTGTGGAGAAATACACAGCAGAGTTCATGCAGTTTTTCTACCAGTAATATTTGTATAACTTAGTTTTGCATTTGGTCTGTTCTGGAATATAATCTTATCATGAATTCTTCATTTCCTTGTTTTGTTGTATTAGAAATACTACTTTGCAGCCTGTGGAGTTATCCTTCTTTCCACAAGCTTGCTTCTGAGCAAGAGTTATAGTGAAAAGCTGTTAGATGTCCTTTAACTTGACATTTGAAAATCACATTGCACATTATGGGTTTAGATTTGTTTTTCAACTTTTTTGACAGGGGCAAATAGCTGTAGCCTGTTGGTTTAATATAACTAAGAAACAATTTTGGGTGGATGGATTCATTCTGCCTCCTTGCTTCCTTTTTCTCTTACTACCTTCCTCTTCCTCTTTTTCCCACTTTCGGTCTCCCTGTTTTTTTGTTTGTTTTGTTTTTTTGAGATAGGGTCTCATACTAGCTCAGACTGGCCTTAACTTCTCTATATAGCCAGCTTTGACCTGTGGCAGCCCTCCTGCCTGGAATACAGTGCCCAGCTGGGTGCTTTCTTAAAGTGTTCATATATATCCAGGGTATGTCAGTAATTCCCTGTACTTGGAAGACAGGCAGGGAATTGGAGGCCAGCCTGATTTACATGGGAATGTTAGATGAGCCTGGGACAAATACATAGATGTGTCTCCAAAAAAGAACATGTACAAATTCATACCAAGATGAGTGCATTTATTTAAGAAATATGAGTGACCGTTATATGTGTGGCATTGTGGTCTCTGGGGAAATAGTGGAGCACAAAGCAACTCTGTCCACACAAAAAACTAAGAGTCATAAACTTTAACTTATAGTTATGAGATAGTCATAAAAAAATTAAGATGAGTTAAGTAGTAACTCCGTGATGGCATGAAGCTACAGAAGTGCCCTAAGATTTTGTTAATATGAATTAATATTCAAAGAAGTTTATCTGACAAATGTGACATTTCAGCAAAGATCTATAGGAAGAAACTGAGAAAGCAAGTTATCTGGGAGAAGACATCCCAGTTAGAAGGAACAGCAGTGCCAAACATTCGAGGTATTTGGAGTTTGTGAAACATTGCAAAGAAGGACATTGGGATAGCTGAAACAAACTTGTACTTTGCAGAATAGTTTATCTCCTCCTTTGATATTCATTCTGGCAACATTTCTCAAACATTGTGGTAAACCCCTTCAGAGTCCCACACTGAGATAAAATGGATGGGCTTTTTGGAGGTTGGAGATGGGATGAGAAAGCTTACCTTACTGAAGTGTAGAATGTATATCTCTATTAACAGATGCAGAGAGAAGAGGTAGGAGGAGTACCTTTGTGCAGTTTGATGGCAGGTTTAACTTTGGAAATAGATGCCCCAAAGGATTGGAGGAAATGGCTCAGTTGGTAAAGTGATTGCTGTACAAGGATGAAGATCTGAATTTGTACTCCCAAAGCTCATGTAAATAGCTGGACATAGAGGCAGGCACCTTTTACCCTAAAGCTGGGGAATACAGAGGCAGGAAGATGTCAAGGGTTTGCTGGCCAGCCAGTCAAGCTGAAACAGGTAAAGTGACAGACCCTATCTCAGAAAATGTGGAGTGCAATAGATAAGACACCTGGCATTGATCTCTGGCCTATGTGCACATTGTACACACTTGCTCACATATCCACATGAACATGTACACAAATCACATACAACACCAAACCAAAAAAAAAAAAATATTTTGAGGCAGTAGTTTACTATATTACAAAACTTGAGTAGTTTCTCAAGATAGCTTCTGGAAGGTTATAGAAGAAATATCTAAGAATATAAAGCTAAATGGGAGGAAGGGGTGCCAGAAGTTTAGTTTCTTGAAACCAAGAATCAGGTCAGACCAGAGTCAGGTGTCATAGCATATATGCTATGAGCTCAGTATTTGGGAGGCTGAGGCAGGAGGATCATGAGTAGAACCAGCCTGCCTATATAGGGAAGACCCAGTCTTTAAACAGAGAAGTAAACAGTTCTAGGTAGGCTTTGCCAAAGCACATTGGTTTTGGAATGAAGCAAATATTAGGCATTCAGTGCTGAAGAACAGGTGTAAAGTAGTATGAAGGTTAGAGAAGGCAGATTGGATTCTTTTATTTTTTAAAGCTCTCAAGCCAGACAGTACATACCCAAGTTGAATTTACTGTTTTGTTTTTGTTACAGTTGATCTGAGTTGTGAAAGCTTTTGCCATTCAGCTGTCTGTAGGCCTTATATATCATTGTGTGGTGCTTTGTTCTTCAAGCAGTATTGGCTTGGGTAGCTACTTGAGTTGTTCAGCAAATGTTACTAATTGGATCTACTATTTTAAAGAATTGCAAGCAAAGCTATTCTTAATTACATTGTCATTTCTTGCAAGCAGTCAAGGCCAAGTTAGGTAATCTGAATTAATGTCATTTTCAACTAAACAGAATGAACA
Source organism: Cricetulus griseus (assembly GCF_003668045.3). Classification (NCBI taxonomy): domain Eukaryota; kingdom Metazoa; phylum Chordata; class Mammalia; order Rodentia; family Cricetidae; genus Cricetulus; species Cricetulus griseus. The sequence continues at coordinate 108,934,697 of NC_048596.1, read as the reverse complement.
AATTATTAATCAGTCATGGATAGTTATAACAACTTTATTATAATAGTTATATCTGACATATTTGTACATCATATTTGATACACATTTTAAAGGTAAAACAAGTCATGTCTGACTATTCTATTTCTATTCTCTAGAATGGATCACAGTTGGGATTTCCTATATTGAATTTGCCACTAAAACTTTTAGTGGTAGATTGTAGGTAAAAATAAGAATTTTAGTTTTTCTATTTTGGGTAATCACGCAGTTGTGTGCTAGTTGTATTTTATAGTAATTTGTGTTTGAAATAAATCAAATTGGAACTTAGGCCATGTGTGGTAGAACATGCTTAATGTCAGTACTCAGGCAGGCGAGTTCTCTGTGAGTTGATTCCAGGGCTACATGGAGAGACCCTGTCTCAAAAAACAGGCAAATAAATAAATGGATAGAGAGATCCTGACTCAAATAAGTAAATAAATAAAATAAAATTGGAACTTTAGCAGTATTAATCATTTTTAATTTGGAAACTTGAATCTGTTTTCAGTTTTGTCTGTCAGAATTAGCCAGCTGAGAAGAATGGCTATCTTAGTTAACTAATTTCCCTTTCCTGCTAGTACAGACAGCACTGTAAAGCAGACACTCATACAGGTGGCCAGCCCTCCTGCTCCAGCTTCTAGATTTGTGATTTCTTTTGAAAGATTTTTTTAAAAGAAAAACTTACAGATTCAACTCTAAAGGGATGAATACAGCCAGAATTGTAACTTTGAAAGTTACAGGTAGTAAGGCATCTGCAACTCCTTAGGGTTCCAAAGCAATTCATTTTGAGATGAATAAGGCACTTGATGCTAAATAATACCTAAGGGATCTGGATTAGTATTCTGATACTGATCATCTATGTAAAACTAACCACTACTCTCATCTACTCTCCCATGAAGAGATTTTTTTAATTAATTACATTTTTTACTATCAGTTAATTATATTGTGTATGTGTGCAAGTATACATGCCACGGGAGAGAGGGAGAGGGAGAGAGACAGAGACAGAGAATGTGTGCACACGAAGGGAAGGGGGGAAGAACGGGTGTCCAGCTCCCTCACACTTTTTGGGTCCTGGATTTTGAACTTGGGTCGTCAGGCTTGGTAACAAGTGCCCTTATCTGCCAGCCCTCCTGAAAGAATTTTAGCAGTTTGACCTGTTGTGCCACTTTGTTGGTTTTTTTTATACTTATTACTATGGAAATCTGGCACTAGCAGTAAATCAAAACCAGAGAATAAATTAACCTTTTTTTTTTTTTATTACAGACTTAATTCAGTGTACAAATGAGATGAATGTGAACATCCCACAGTTGGCAGACAGTTTATTTGAAAGAACTACTAACAGTAGTTGGGTGGTGGTCTTCAAATCACTCATTACAACTCATCATTTGATGGTGTATGGAAATGAGGTAAGAACTTTTTAAAAAGTATTGTTTATTATTGTGTGGGGTGGGAGGTTGAGTTTCAGGGGTCAAACTCAAGTTGCCAGGCTTGCAGGACATCTGTGTTTACATGCTGAGCCCAGGAAAAACTTGATAATTATATCAAAAAACTGACAAGTATATTGATGTGGTTACTGATTATTTAACTTGCTTTGCTTATTCATGATAACTCCTGCAGCTGAATGTAGATAAAAAGAGCAAGTCGTATAAATAAAAATCTCAACTCCTGCAAGAAAAAATGGTCAATAAACTAGAAAGTAGAACATAGGTCAGAGCACACAGGGCTTCAATAAGGAAATGGAGAAGCACAGATAATTGAGAGCATTAGGTTCCATAAGCAGCACTGGTCTGGTCTTTCTAGTCTTCATTTATAAACTATATGTCTATATCTGCCTGATAATGATTATGATTATTATTACCCATTGAGTTGCTGTCTGACTGCATATGGTTGTCTTTGAAAATACTTTGCTTAGTGGAGGGATATACTGTTGAGTGCTAATGTGACATTTTGCTGAGAGTGACTGATAAAAAATATCTTCATAGAGAGGGGTTCCTGGTGCCTTTGCTGCTCAGGAGGGTAAATCAGTACAATCTACATAAAGGCCTTGATGGATGTTCTGTCTGGAACGAGTCATCTTGTTTTCCATGGTAGCCTATCAATCACTGTTTGGTTCTTAACCTTGACTGCGTTTCTCAGATGCTCTACTTACTTGTGACGTTATGTTTAATAAAGCTGTTGTGGAATAAATGAAAGAAGCTAGATAAATCTGTATTGGTGAGTAATTTGGAAGACAAGTTACATCGAAAGATGGTTCTCAAGGGAATGAAAAAGGCTTTCTTGTCCTGTTAGATCTTTGAACACCATGGTTTTCTGACATCTGTCATTTTACTTACTATCTTAGGCTTTTTAGTCACTCCTCTTCTGACAAATACCAATACAGCATTACTAAAATCCAGAATTAAAGAGGAATTTTCCTGCAGCTATGTCATTCCAACAAATCTTAACTCCTGGCACATTTTTTTTTTTTTTTAAATTCCCTGCTGGTTCTTGTATGAAAGGAATTTTCTTTTTTTTTTTTTTTTTGTAGCAACAATCATACTTTTGTTACAAAACTGTATTTGGCTTGTTTATGTGTTCTGCTTATTATAAATATCACCATGTTTTGTATTGTTTATCATTGTCAAATAGTTTTATATTCCGGTTTTTCTTCTTCATAGTTTATTTATTTTTATTTGGTGACTTGCCTGCATGTGTCTGTCTGTGTGAGGGTGTCAGATGCCCTAGAACTGGAGTTACAGACAGTTATAAGCTGCCATGTGGGTACTGGAAATTGAACCTGAATCCTCAGGAAAAGCAGCCAGTACTTTAAACCACTGAGCCATCTCTCCAGCCACTTCCCCCCTTTGTTGTTTTTTCAAACAGGGTTTCTCTGTGTAACAGCTCTGGATGTCCTGAAACTCTTTGTAGACCAGGCTGGCCTCAAACTCGCAGAGATCATCCTCTGCCTCCTGAGTGCTGGGATTAAAGGTATGCGCCACCGCCACCACCTGTAAAACTTTTTTTTTCAGTTTTCTTAACTAATATCCATACTGGGATGGAGCTTTCAGATTATTCATATTATAGCACCATATTGAGATTTGTTTGTAGTTTTTAAAAATGGCTTCTGCAAGTGCTGCCTAAAATGTTAATTAGTCAATGATGCAGCAACTGTTAAGGACCTGTGCTAGCCAGTTGCTTCTAAACTCATTCCAGCCAGTTCATAGTTCCAGTTGAAATGTTTGGGTATGCTAGCTTAAATGTAACTCAAAACATGTAGTTTGGCCTCAACTACAATAATAGTTTTTGCTTAACACAAGTGTGTTTGTTCAAGGGTGTTCATTTTGAAGACTTTCAGGAGCCACAAATACAGCCAACTACATATAATACCAGGCAAAGAGACAAAGTATCAATGTTAGTTTTCAGATGTTGAAATGAGGCAGCACTGCAGACCAATGTTGATAAAAGCAAAATAGAAAGTTGATTGCTATTTCTAACAGCCAACAGACAGGAGAAAGATTAACATTTCACTGTGCTTTGTATATAAACTCCTGTTTACTTTCCCTACCTAAAAAAACAGCTGAGTGCCTCACTTTCCTGCCCACCCCCCACCCCCCCACCCCCCCCAACCCAGGTTTATCCACTGGCAACTCTGTAGCCTGTGAGAAGGTGTACACAGGGTTTGTTTATGCTGTGGTAATGGGAATACCATAGAATGGTAGCTCTTAACAGGGAAGGAAATGATGTTTCACCTTCGGAGAACATTTGTTTACAAATAGAAGAGATCTATTATTACCTGATAGGTAGTGGTCATGGCTGTTCCTTAAAATAGATAGGATAGAAACAAGGAATGATCTATCCCAATTGCCACTAGTGTTAAAGTAGAGAAACCTGGACACAGAAAAATCTCTGAAGATTGTTTCTGTTTTATAGGGTTTTGACAAGGGGTAGCTAGGAACTCCTATCCTATTTTCCACATAGCCAAATGGCTTAAACAAGTCATTTCTGTCTTCTTTATTTTTCTTGTCAGTTTTATGATAATACCATGATAAATAAGTAGAATTGACCAAGGCTTCTTAAACTTTTCTACTCATGACTCCCTTTTGCCCAAGAGAGTTTTATGTGTCTTGGCTATATGGTTATGTGAAATGTATCTACAGGGTCTGGTGGAGTGGCCTAGTGGGTTAAGGCACTTGCTACCATACTTGGCATCCTGAGTTGTATACCCAGATCTCACGTTTTAGGAGGAGAGGATGACTGCACAGAGTTGTCTTCTTACCCCTACAAGTGGGCTGTGGTATGAGTGCATACGTACACACATACAAAATATAAAAAAATGTAAAAAAGGAAATTAGGTATACAAACCCTATTTATTGATAATAAATTATAAAGAAAAATAGAAGAACTTTATTAAAATAAGCAAGTTTGCGTGTTAATGGGCAAATAAGCTTTTTATATTTACATAATGAATTAAATCTTGAGGCTAATAAGATAGCTCAGCAGGTGAATGTGTCAAGTACATAGTCTGCCCATGGTAGAAGAAGAGAACCTACTCCTGCAAATTTCTTCTCCTCTGACCCTCCTCACATGCACTGTGGCATTCTCATTTATCTTCCCATCTTATCCCCACACATATCAAGAACACAACCGGTAAGGGAAAGAAATATTTAAAAAATAACTTAAGTCTTATATGGATATTTGATATTGCAGGATATAGAACATCTTCAGAGTATTTACAGTTGACTGACACACTGGTTTTGGATCATCAAAGTTTAGAAAGCCATTTCTCATTATACATTCTACAAAATGGCGGAAGTATGCTTAGGGGTGTCTCAAAAATTGTTAGAATTTTTTTTCCTAATCTTGAGCCAAATTTCAAAAGTCATTTAAAAATTATATTTATTTTTGTTTGTGTGCATGTGCACAAACATACACCACCACGCATGTGTGGAAGTCAGAGGACAATTTCAGACAGTAATTTGTCTCCTTTCATTATAGTCTCTGAGGACTGAACTCAGATAACTCAGGTTATCTGCCTTATAGCAGACACCTATACTGGCTGGTTCATTGCAATGGCCTTTACTGGTTTGTTTAGTGAATCTCAAGTTAACAACTCAAAAAATTTAAACATTCTAACACAGTGCCATCTAAAGATTTTCTCATGTGATAGACGCTGAGGAATGCCAGAAATATTGAGGTTTCTTTTTCATAATTATATCATGATTGTATAAGAGCAGAAAACTTTGTTTTATAGGTAAAGTCACTAAAGTTCATGACACACAGTGGCCTCATCTGAGCTGAGACATTTAGTTGGTATCCGGTGGTATGATGGCATGCACAGAGCAAAGTGTGTGTACTCTGTGTTCATACCCAAGTAAGAGCTTCCAGAAACATTGGATTCATTATGTTTTTTTATTTTAAATTAATTTTCATTCTTGCCCATTCAGAACCCCTTTACTGTTGCCAGAATTTTCACAATTCCCATGTTCAATTCCATTATCCATATGCAGGCTTACCCACAGTTTAAGAAAGAATACATTATAGCATGATAAATTGTTGACTAAAATTTGTAGATAAATATTGGTTCCAAAAAAGGAAGTGTAGTGCTTTTAAGCATTTTATTATGAAAAGTTTCAAACATACTGAATCAGAGAGGCTTGTGTGCCTATCAATCAGATTCAATATCACCAATATTTTGGCATTTTTGAAATGATACTTTTAGGATAGTGCATTCTGAACTACCTCAAATGAGAAACTATGAAGCCTTGCTATTTGTCAGGTTGGTGACATGATGCTTGAGTTATTATCCTGCTTTTTGAGGCATAAATCAAAATTTGATTAAAGCCATGAGATTTATTATTCCTAAAGACTTGCATGAAATGTCTTGATAGACTAGAATAAAATACATTTTACTAGAGTATGAAGGGAAGAAAAATTGTTATGAAAGCCTATAAAAATCAGTGGTAATGTCCTGATATTTTTATGTTTCTAAAACAGGCTGTTTCAGGATAAGGATGAAACATAAAGTCTGATTTATAAATTGCTTTTCAAAATGCTTGCTTGTCAATTTGGGATGATGTCATGAAGGTCAGATAGGTAAAACAGTGGGGAGGGGAAAGGAAACCCTGCGAAGTGAAGTGAGAGGCATTTTCTTCTGTGTCTGGAGTTGTATTGAAAATCCAGTTAGGGCAATGTACTATGGTCACTTTGGAGAACATTTTGAGGGTGTTTTGAAAAGATGCCTGCCTAATAGTCCAGCCTAAAGTATATCCTGACAATGATTTGCATGTGGATAAGAAATACAAAGATGTCAGTGCATTGTTAATAGAGAATTTTAAGAAGGATTAAATACCTATAAACGAATAGGTATCTAAAAGGCTACAGGATCCACTCATGGGTGACTAGCATACTCTTTCCACATTCTAATCTTACGAAGTCTGCAAGACATGAGCCTATTTGTCACCTGCCAAAACCCCTTTGCTGTGCCAGAGTGAGGAAAGCATAGTTTTCTGGGATGCAGGATAGTGTCAGCTCCTAAATATGACATAATGGAAGCCTAGATGCTTAAAAATTTGTCGTGGGCTGTTAGCATTCGGGAAAACAAATGCCTGTTTCAAAAAAGTAGTCATATTTGATGAGGGAAGGAGAAATGAGATTAAAGAGCTGTTTTCAGTGGCGTCTATGGTGTTGTGATTGAATCATAAACTCTGAAATGCATATTTTAATGTGTTTAACCTAAGTAGTAGATAAAGAGGTCTCTTTAACATTCTGTTGTATGATTAGGAATATTTTTGTTTAAAAAAAAAATCACAAATTTGGGACCTCCCAAAAATCCAGATACTGGAGGTGGAGAGATAACTCAGTGAGTAAAGTTCTTATTGTGCAAAGATAGGGATCTAAGTTTGATCTCCAAAGCTCAATGCTTAAGATGAAACCTTGTGAAATAACTTTTGAGGCCCTGCCTAAGATAGATAGGTAAGTGTAGATTGGAGGGCTGGTGAGACATTTCATTAGGTGAAGCCACTTGCTGCCAAGTGTAAGAATCTTAAGTTTGTTCTCTAGAACTCACACGGTGGAGAATGGAACTGACCCCCTGAAGTTGTCCAATCTCCACATATGTACAATGACTTGTCATACAAAAACAGAATAAAAGAGTTAAAAAGTACAGATATGATCTGGTTATACTTATCTGTGTCTTACTATGCTACAGTAAAGACAGAATTATTGATTGTAGTTTAAAAGTGCTTAATTCATTTAATTATTTTGACTTTAATATTGCAGTTGTGGTCATCAGGTTTACTAAATGTATTAATGAAAACTATTATGTTTTTATGTTTGAAAACTAAAGAGAGTGAGGATGGGAAATTGAAATAAGCTCACTGAAATGTGTTAACCATCACTTTCCTCCTTTCAAATTAAAAGCTTGTAAGATGGCAGCACCATAATCTTTTGTAATTGTTTATTTTCCAGCGTTTCATTCAGTATTTGGCTTCAAGAAACACATTGTTTAACTTAAGCAATTTTTTGGATAAAAGTGGATTGCAAGGTAAAGACTATTTTTTTTTCCCCCCTAGAAATCCAAGAGTAACCCCATAAACTGGTTATTGAAACATTTGACTATATTAACATATTGATGCTTCAAATCACATTTTAGCGAATGTCTTTTAATTTGGAATTAAGGTTGATGCCATTGTTAGCACCTGACTCTCTGATAGGCAGTACCAGGGTAGTTCTTTGCAAACATGGACTCTGGAGCTGCACTGCCTGTGTACTTAGAACTACACAGATTTGATTAATTTTACTTTACCATTGTGTTGCTGTCTGTAAAATTAGAAATGGTGGTAGTCACTGTTCAGTAGTTGTTTATGTGGCTTAACCTAGTTAATAACTAACCCTAAAGTGCTTAGAATAATGCCAGGCACACTAAATAAGTATTTACTTTGTTATTGCTGCTTTTTGGATTTGTTTTATTATAAGAAGTACATAGTTGATGTTATACATTGTAGGGACAAAGTTGATTTTGGTATTATTGACATTTGTTCCTTTTTAACTTTAAAGACTTTTCATTGTATATATTCAATATATGGTACTATGTTACATAACAGTACTTTTACTCAAGTATGGAATGTGAGTTGAGCATTCCCACCTGACACCTACTGTGCTTCTCTAACAGTTCCCTTCATTTCGATTTGAATCTAGTCACTTCAAATTGCCATATTTTGGTTATAGCCATCTATGTCCAGTCTTTCTTAATGAGTCTGTTGTTCAGAACTGGGACATTAATATTATAGACTGTCAGAGCTAGGAAGGACCACATAAAGGATTGCTAACCTATTTGGAATATTAACAGTGAGTCCAATCTGGGAAGTGTCTTCAGAGAAGGTGAGACATGAGACATGTTCAGGCCTTTGAGATGTAGAAGAGATTTCTTAATGTAAGTACAGATGTACAAGATGCGAAATATTTAAGACTGATAGGAAAAATGAGTATGAACCAAATGTATGCATGACACATACATTTGGTGTGAGTGGTAGATGGCTCTCAAAAGAGGCTATTCAAAACAAAAACCAAACAGAAGACTTTGGTGGACTTAACTTTTATAATGTAGTAGGAAACTGGGAAAGGATATTTGTAGGGGAGAAGAAAGTATGTGTTATAAGGAAAATAGCCCGACCTTAAGCTGGATCACAGTAGACCGATTGTTTGAAGTCATTGAGACTGTTCTAGTCCTTGCTCCATTCTAGTATCGAGTTCATGTGAGCCTAGACTATGGTTCTTGCAGTGCCAAATGAGAAGAATTTAGTGTATTTAGATTATTGCTTGTTTCCTTTTGCTAAGTAGAAGTATGACTTAGCATGAACGGAAATATTGCTTCGAATGAATCTGCTTCCAGTGACTCTGGAATATAAGTGCATGGGACCTAGTGTTACAGAATTTAATTAATATTACTTAATTTAATAAGATTTACTTATTTATGTTATATGTATATATCCTCATTTGTATGCACACATATGCATGGGTTCCCTTGGAAGCCAGAAAATGTCAGAGGGCATCAGATCCCATGGAGCTGGAGTTGGAGGTGATTGTGAATGATGGGAACTCTGGTCTTCTGTAAGAATAGCAAGAGATGCTAACCTGAGCCATATCTCCAGCCCCTCATCCAATTTATTTTAATAAGAGGAACATACTAAGTGGGGGGAATCAGCAGTACCCCCTTTTGATAATAATAAAAATATTTTTAAAAACTAAAAGTATAAAATAGACTAATATGTATAAAAACAGGGCTTTTCTTTCAGGTAAGATAGAAACTGCTTGTTTATTATCTTCTCCCTTTATTTTTTTTGTTGCTTTGGTTTTTACTTTTGCCTTTTGAAACAGGGTCTTAGGAGCTCAGACTCGCCTGGACTTCATTGTAGTTATGCTTCTGTCCCCCAAGTTTTGGGATATAAGCATGACCCATCGTATCTAGCTTTGTTTGTAGATCTTGTTATTAATGCTTCTTAGCTCTTATTTAACTTTTACTTTAAGTCTGTAGGGGAAAAAAAAAAAACACTATGCAGACAATAGCTATAAGAGTACAAACATCCAGTTTTTTTGTCTCAGTTACTATTTTCATTTCCTTGAGATGAAAATTAATTTGTTTTAATATTTCTAACTTCTATTTTTATTTTATGTGTATGGATGTTTCGCCTGCATGCATGTCTCTGTGGCACATGTTTGCAGTGCCTACAGAGGCTGGATAAAGGCATTGATCCCTTGAAACTGGAATTACAGATGATTGTTAGCTGCCATATCGGTGTTAGGAGTTGAACATTGATTCTCTGGAAGAGCAGCTGGATTCTTAACTGCATGGCATCTCTTAAGATGCAGAAATTAAGTAAAGTTAGTGGTAAAGAATTTTAGACTTTTATTCCTTTTATAAAGAGGTAGATTAGTTGTTTAGCATTTCCACCTACCTTACAGAATGCATTCTTGGTGGATGGCCCAGTAGGTAAAGGTGCTTGTTGCTAAACCTGACCCCTAGTTGATTCCACATGGTGGAAAGAAAGAAGAGTTCTACAAGTTGTGCTTTGGTCTCCACATGCATGCAGTGGCCAGGAAAGTGCACACATACACAGACACACATGTATACAGACAGACACATACACACTTACATACATACATACATACATACATACATACATACATACATATATATATATATATATTTGTTTTGTTTTGTTTTTGTTTTCCAAGACAGGGTTTCTCTGTGGCTTTGGAGCCTGCCTCTGCCTCCCGAGTGCTGGGACTAAAGGCGTGCGCCATCAACACCCGGCTCACTTACACATATTTTAAAAACATATATTCCAACCAGGTGGTGGTAGTGCACTCCTTTAGTCCCAGCACATGGGAGTTTGAGGACAGCTTGGTCTACAGAGTAAGTTCCAGGACAGCTAGGACTACACAGTGAGACCTGTGTAGCCAAACCAAACCAAACAAACATATATTCTCTAAAGTTTTTAGCAATAAGATTAGTAGTCAACATTTATTCATTGAGAGTTTTGGAAAGTAGGTTTGATCAGTGGGATACCGGTATTTTGTTGGGTGGAGTCTGGTATGTTAACTATAACTAAACTAGTCTAGTCAGTAGGATAACCTGCTTTATAATCAGTAGCTTCTAGTTATACTTGAGGGAATGATACTGGAACACTAAAGGTTGAAGAGAATTTGCAAGTAAGTTGATTGAGACTTCAAAGAGCAAGAGGTATTTTCCCTCTTAAGATAAGGAAGAATAGAAAAGGGGGAGGGAACAACATGAACCAAAAACCCAAGAGAGTTTCATAAAGTACATTAACAGCAATGAGACTGGGTGGCAGCAGTAATTCCTTTTTCCAACCCTTGTCTGGTTGGTTCTGACTTTTTAGTAGGCAGTCACTAAACATTTGTACATTGGTAAGTGTTAATACTAAATCGTTTATGTGTATGCATTATTTTTGTCTTTTTACAAAGTAGAGATCAAATCAAATTAAATCTGTCTGAAGAAACTGACCTAGTTTTCATTGAGGTGCAAAAATTTATAGACCTTTGACCCAGACAGTAGCTAAAATAAAAGGTTTCTGGTATCTTAAAAAATAATAGTGATTAGGTTTTATGTTGCTGATTATGATGAAACAGTGTTAGAGTGATTTATATGAATATACAACATTTTGTTGAAAATACTCATAAAACTGGTTGTGCCTTCAACATACATGTTACTGTCCTTTTTACTGGACAATGCTTTTCATATTTCTTACAAGGTTGGCACATGTGAGTTACACCTGTCCTAAATAATACACAGCTTAAGGTTTAAGAAATTTCATTTCTATTTTTGAGGAATAGAATTATGCTTCTGCTGGGTGTTAAGCTTGAGTTCTAAGATTCTTAAAATGTAAAAGGGAACATGATTTTCTAACCCCTGAAAAGTAAAGAATAGACATGTGGGTCAGGTGAAGCAAAATAGACTTATTTATAGTGAAATTGTAAGGGAAAAGTTTTTAAAGCCATATATGACTCAATAAGTTTAGTGTGAAACTTATTATTACTTAATTTGCACCACTGGATGTAGTTGGGTTACCATATTTTTGCTGTTGAATAATAAAGTTGTTTTAGTAGGTAAACTTTATATTTTAACATTCATGAAAACTTTGTTTTACAGGGTATGATATGTCTACATTTATTAGACGATATAGTAGATATCTAAATGAAAAGGCAGTTTCATACAGACAAGTTGCATTCGATTTCACAAAAGTGAAGAGAGGGTGAGTTATGTTTTCATTTCTAATTCAAATATCAAATATTATAAAACAGAAATTATACATTGTGACTAACAGAACTTTACCCAGTTTTATAGTTAAACTTTATTTTTCTTTGGAGGAATGCCATATACTTCCTGTAGTAGGATTTTTTTAAAGTTCTATTTATCTTTATAACAACTTTATTGAGTTATGGTTTTCATGATTAAAAAAAGTTCATCCTTTTAAAATTTATAATTATTTTCTAGTATGCTTGCAAGATTATGTGACATCACCCTACTGTATGATTTAATTTCCTATAGTTTCCTCCCCCCAACCCTATTCTTCACCCACTTGCTTGATTATGTTCAGTTTTTTTTTTTTTTAGTTACCTTGTGATTCCATAGGAGTATTAGGATCAGTATGTCAATTTTGGTTGAAAAAATAGCGAAGAATTTTAATTAGTTCTTTTGGTTATAGACGGGACCTAATGTTTCCCTGGCTGGCCTTGAATTCTCAAGAGGTCTGTCTACTTCTGCCTCCTGAGTCCCGGCCTTGCTTACAGGGAGGATTTTAAAAGTAGGAATCACTAAATGTGTAGATCTGTCTGGGCATTGTTGCCACTTGTAGCACGTTTAGTTTCTAATGAACATAGGGTATCTGTTCATTCCTTCCTTTACTGTTTGTAGCCAGTTGTAATGTCATATGCCTGTAATCCAAAGATTGAAGAGAGGAGCAGGGAAATCACCAGTTTTCTTTATTTTTTCTTCTTTCTTTTACTTTTCTTTCTCTTTCTCTCCCTTCCTCCCTTCCTTTCTCTTTTTTTTTTTTGAGAAGAAAATATTGTTATAGTGCAAGGATTTGAGATGCATGAGATGCATGAGAAGTACTGATGCAGCAGGCACCAATTGCATTGTGTGGCTGTTCTGACGGTCTTAAATGTGCCAAAGGTGTCTCAAATATGCATCAGAGTTTTCCCATCGCTGACCATCAGTTCTTGATCCTGAGGCATGAAAGAGTGGTGAAGAGCACCCTGGCTGCCATGTTCACTATGCACCTCATCAAAGCCCATCTTGATGGAATTTAAGCATCTGGGCTGAGATTGCTTGTCAGTGATTTTCTTTATCCATTCTGTAATGCTCAGTTCTATGCCTTATACCAAAATCTAGGCATAGCTAGACAGAGCAAAGGGTGCTTGTGTCACAGGGAAAACTAGGGGTTCACTTTCATAACATTCATTTCAGGAACCTAGTGCTGAGGACTGCAGGCCCTTTTGATCCTAGGCCCTGCCATTGGGAATATGCTGCTATAAGCCACTTGCTTTGGGAATAACTGTAGCACTTAGGCCAGGGCCTACAGTGTCCACTTACAATATTTTTCTTCCAAAAATGATTTGTGTTCATATGTGTATGGTAGGATGGGAGCCATGTATGCCATGGCGCATGTGTAGAGGTCAGAAGACAACTTTGTGGAATTGGGTCTCTTTTTCTACCCTTAATGTATGTGCTGAGAATTGAATTTAGGTGGCCTTTCCCAGCTGAGACACCATGCATATTAAAGGCCAGTTTTATTTTTCTGCATTCTGAGTACTGACCTTCTAAGTACATGAACTAACCACATGAATAATGTGACCAGTACTTTGATTTCTAAGTAGTGTCTTATAGGTATCTTTTTTTCCTTAGCCCCATTGAAGTTTTTTTTTTTTTTTTTTTTTTTTAATGTGTTCATTTATTTTACATCCCGAAGCAGTTTCCTATACCCCTTCTTTTTCCATTCCATTCCCCCCTTCCTCCCCAAATACACTCCTCAGTTTCTGTTCAGAAAGGGGCAGGCCTCCCATGGGCATCAACAGCATGACTTAATCAAGTTGAGGTAGGACTAAGATCCTCCCCTTGTATTAAGTCTGGGCAAGGTAACCCAATATGAGGACTAGTTCCTAAGAGCCAGCTAAAACGTTAGGAACAGCCCCTGCTCTCACTGCTAGGAGTCCCACAAATAGACCAAGCACACTTATATGGAGGGCCTAGGTTGATCCCATGCTGGCTCCCTGGTTGTCAGTTCAGTTTCTGTGTGTTCCTATTAGTTCAGGTTAGTTGTACCTGTGGGTTTCCTTGTGATGTTCTTGACCAGTTGGTACAATCCTTCCTCCCTGTCTTCAGCAGGATTTCTGAGCTCAGGCCAGTGCTTGGCTGTGTATCTCTGCATCTGTTTTAATCAGTTTATGGATGAAGGCTCTCTGGTGACAATTGGGGTAGTTACTAATCTATAAATATAGCAGAATATCCTTAGGTGGCGTTATGTTGACTATTTTTTCCCTCCAGTTGTATCTGGTTCTATCTGAGGTTTCTGGGCCATATAGCCTCTGGGTCCTGGCACTCCAGGCAGTCTCAAGGGTGGACTCACTATTCGTGGTATGGGTCCCAGGCAGGACCATCATTGATTGGCCACTCCCACAATCTTTATGCTATTCTTAATACCAGTTTTTTTTCCTCTCTTTTTATTTTTATTTTTTATTTTTTATTTGGAGGAAGATTTTTCTCTGTGTAGCCTGGGTTATCCTGGAACTCACTCTGTAGACCAGACCAGGCTGACCTTGAACCCATAGATCCACCTGCCTCTGCTTTTAGGTATGTGCTATTACCACAACCTGGCCTAAAGTAGAAATCTTAAGAAAAATGTAAACATATACAAGACATTTAAAAGATGAAATTAAGTTTTGTTTTGTTTTTAACCATTTCAAGTCAAGGAGAGGTAGATTGTTTTTACCAAACTAACTTCTACAGATTTTTATGTTACGTATTTAGGCACATTGTGTGGTTAAAACCAACCAACCAAACAAACAAACAAACAAAAAACCAGTGGGTTTATTAATGCATGCTGGTCTAACATTGTACTATTGACTGTATCCCCTGTGTGGGTTTTTTTTTTTTATAATCATATATGGATGTGAATGAATTATTTGTTCATTCAAGATCATGAATTTGCTCAGTGACTGGCTGCAGGGGAGAAAGGTACAATAAAATCAAATATTTGCAAGAGAATGTTTGCAATAGTAATATTTGATCAAAATAGTTGTAAGATTAAATTTATTTTCATAGAATGAAGTGTAAGTTTAGTCTTTTTCATTTGGGAGCTAAGGCTTGGGATAATGTATCTCTGAGTAATATAGGTTGCTATAAAAGAGACCGACATAAAGAAGTTGTTCATTTAGATGTTAAATTGAACCAAGAAGACTGAGACAACATTTAAGATAATCTTTGGTAGAGAAATGTTCAGAAAGTAAAAAAATGACTTCAGCAAGAAGAGATTAAATGAGGCATTAACAGTATCTGGAAAGAGAGTGTGATGACTGTGAAAATAATGGCAAGCTACAACAAAGAATTGTGTTCTCTCTCAGCTTCCAGCAACTGCTTTCAACCAGTGTGATACCTGAGAGAAAACAATGTTATACATTTGATGGGTATATTAATGAAGCTAGCCAGGCTAAAGCTGATCAATAGTTGGCCGAGGCAGTCCAGTATTTGTTTCATTAAATTCTTGCTCTTTGTTACTTGTTATTGTTCTTAGTATGACATAGAGTAACTTGATAAAAACAATATATTTTGTGAAACTGATTTTTTCCCCAACTTTTTTATTTGAATTAGAAACAGCATTGTTTTACATGACAATCCCAGTTCCCTTCTCCCACCCATCCTCCCCTACACACCCCCCAACTAAAACCTTACTGTCACATATCTTTTCTGCTCCCCCTGGATGGTGAGGCCTTCCATAGGGTGTCATCAGAGTCTTTCATATCCTTTGGGATAGGGCCTAGGCCTACCCCCGTGTGTCTTGGCTCAGGGAGTATTCCTCTATATGGAATGGGCTCCCAAAGTCCACACCTATGCTAGGGATAAATACTGGGCTTCTACAGGAGGTCCCATAGATTTCTGAGGTTTCCTCACAGAAACCCATGTTCCTGGGGTCTGGATCAGTCCCATGCTGGTATTCCAGCTATCAGACTGGGGAGCAAGAGTTCCTGGATGTTCAGGTCAGCTGTTTCTGTGTGTTTCACCAGCCTGGTCTGGACCTCTGTGCTCTTCACTGGTCCTTCTCTGCATCTGGGTTCCAGTTCAGTTCAGTGATTAGTTATGGGTGTCTGCTTCTACTTCCACCAGCTGCTGGATGAAGGCATATAAGTCAGTCATCAATCTCATAATCAGGGGAGGGTATTTAAGGTAGCCTCTCCTCCGTTGCTGAGATCGTTAGCTGGTGTCATCTTTGTAGATCTCCAGAAATTTCTCTAGTGCCTGATTTCTCTGTAAACCAAAAATGTCTCCCTCTATTATGATATCTCCATTCTTGTTATCATGTATTCTTCCCCTGACTCATACTTTCTGCTCCCTCATGTCCTTGGCATCCCTCTTCTTCTCCCTTTCTCATTCTCCTAGCTCCCTCATCCCTCTTCCCGTGCTCCCAATTTGCTCAGCAGATCTTGAACCTCTCCCCTTCTCCAAGGGACCATGTATGTTTCTCTTAGGGACCTCCTTGTTTATTAGCTTCTTTGGCAGTGTGGATTGTAGGCTGGTAATCCTTACTCTATGTCTAAAATCCACATATGAGTGAGTACAGATCATGTTTGTCTTTTTTCGATTGGGTTACCTTGCTCAGAATGGTTTCTTCTAGATCCATCCATTTTCCTGCAAATTTCAAGATTCCATTGTTTTTTTCCGCTGCGTAGTGCTCCATTGTGTAAATGTACCACATTTTCTCTATCCATTCTTCGGTTGAGGGGCATCTAGGCTGCTTCCAGTTTCTTGCTATTACAAATAGTGCTGCTATGAACATCATTGAACATGTCCTTGTTGTATGAGAAACTGATTTCTTTATAACTTTCTTTTTAAAAGCCTTTGATGTTTGACTCAACAGTGCTCCACCCCTCCCCAGTATTGTATTTAGGAGCTGGCACTGGACAGGCAAGCATTCTACTGCTGAGTTAAATTGTCAGAACTCTTTTCCCATAATTTTATTTATTCTTATTTTTGTGTGAATGCCCTTAACATACTTGTGACATGGTGTGTGTGTGTGTGTAGGTCAGAAGATTGCTTTTAGGAGTTGGTCCTGGCCCTACACCTTAGTTTCTGGGGATGCAACTCCAGTCCTTAAACTTTTAGAAATGTGCTTTAAACTTACTTCACTTGCTGCCCCATTCTCAGAACTTCAAAGTTTTTATTTTGCAACAGACTGCCCTGGAACTTGTGATACCCCTGCCTTGGTCTGTTTATGAAATGAGATTACAGACCTGGCTGTGAAGAAATTAAATGGAATCAACTCCTGACTCTGTAGCACTTAACTGTTTAGTGATTTCTGGCAATAGTTTCTTTTGCTTTTAAAGAAGTATAAATATGCCTTTACATACAGGAATGACTGAGATTTGTGCCATTTTTTCTTGTGATAACTACACAATCTACCTGGCTGTATAATGTAAATCTTCACTTTCTTTTAAAATAATGTTTTATATGAATGGGTATTTTGCCTGCATGTATGTGTGTACACCATTTTTTTTATGCCCACAGAGACCAGAAGAGTGGTTTGGATCTCCTAGATCTGGTATTACATATGATTGTGAGCTGCCACGTGGGTGCTAAGAATAGAACCAAGGCTAATCCATGCATTTAACTACTGAGCCATCTCTCTGTACACATACATCCCTCCCCCCTTTTCGGTAGCACTAGTCTCCAGCTGTTGGCTTTACATTCTTTCTATATAATCCTTAATTGAGATTTAGAGTTCAATAATGACTTAAAACTATAGGATATTTCATCACAGTCTTTTTATTTAAATATTGAACCAAATAGGAGATTTAATGGTAAATTGTTTTTGGTTTTTTTAATAGGGCTGATGGAGTTATGAGAACAATGAACACAGAAAAACTCTTAAAGACCGTACCAATTATCCAAAATCAAATGGATGCACTTCTTGATTTTAATGTAAGTTGATATGCTTCCAAAATTTAAAATTTCTAAAAAACTAGATAATCAGTTAAGGTTTGCTTTATCCCAAAGTTTTCATAATTTTTTTTTCCCATGTTGTAGTACTGTTTGGCAAATGGTTGGGTTTTTCTCTGGTGCTACAATTTTAGTTTATGCAGACTACAGCAAGTGATAGGATAAACTGCTTTATTAAAATTCTTCACAGGAATTTTAGATATTAAAAAAGAACGATTTATTTGTACATAGCCTTTTCAGTTCTTAACTTTTGTTTGGTAGGACTCAAAACATGCCAGCTATTTAGATAAAAGGAGGTTCAAATCTCATTTATGATAAATTGCTATGTTTTGCATAGTGGCATTATATTCCCTGGAATTTTTAAATGATATTATTTGGGTAGTGAGTGTTGACTAAGTGTTCAACAAACTACTTATGTGTTTCATAGACTAAAAAGTATCGCACTTTAATACCTAGTGACTTAATCATTTTGTCATTTTTCTATTTTTATATAATTGGAAAGTTTTTGTTGTGACATTTGAAAATTTTATGAAATTAGAATTTCGGTGTTCAAAGTAGCACTAGTGGCCCATAGGCAGATTCTTGATTGGCTTGCATACTGCTGTAGCTGTTTTTGTGTTACAGTAGTAGTGTTGGATTAGTTATAGAAGAGAACATCATTCCCAGGGCCGAAAATCTTCCCTTTCATAAAAAGGAAGATACGCACTTGCTTGAAGACTATGGCTCTGGAAGACACAGAAAACTGGTGTTTAGGGAACATTATTTTGGTTTATCTAGATCCCCAAAGGTCCAACCATGTATTTTTCACTTAATACATAGTTTTGTCTCTCTATAAAATTATTTGTTTTAGTGTCTGTATTATACTTTATTGTATAGAAAAATTTACTTGATCTTATTCATAGGTTTTTAGTGCATACTTTATAAACCTGTAGCTTTTGTAGTAAAGTTATAATTAAGAGACTTGAGATGTAGGTGAGTAATTTCAAGAGTTAGAAGATAAGTGACATTTTCACTTTTGATCACAATTCTAAACTAGAATGAATGTTCAGAAGTTGCTTTTTTTAACTTAGAATTTTACAACCTTTGCCTGTAATTCTGATTGTGAGAAATCAGAAAACTCATGTATTGGGAAACTTACCTGTAATGTATATCCTAGGGAAAATAAGCCCTCTTTTCCTTTGCTGGCATGTTTTAATTTATTGTCCTTCTTCTAGTGAGGAATCATTTTGTTAGTATCATTTAAAATATGAGTTAAGCTAATCTTATTTTCCGTTTTCCCCTAGGTTAATAGTAATGAACTTACAAATGGGGTAATAAATGCTGCCTTCATGCTCCTGTTCAAAGATGCCATTAGACTATTTGCAGCATACAATGAAGGAATCATTAATTTATTGGGTAAATACTGCAATATCATACATAACTTTTTTCTTATTTTTGAGTCGTATAAATTAGTAATACTGACAGTAGTTGCTTAGGCTGCTGTGAAGTCCACTGTGACACATAATACACATTTATTTGGAGAGAAGGTTTTATTCCTGTACATATGCATATACATGTATATCTACACAAGTGGATAAATTCTCATTTTTATAACTAGAATACTCAACCAGTTAAACTTTGTTTTTTGATATAATAATTTTTGGACTGTTTCATATATTGTTTAGAAATGTTTAAAATCTGTAAAGTTAGATTGAGGCATATAGTGTATTTTATGTTATATATACTTAAGTAGAAAAGTCTTACTTCCTTGTCCCAGAAAAAGTATATTTCCTCAATATTTATTCTACAGTGAACCTTGTAAAACTAGTCTGTGAGTATATAATATTTTTTCCCTAAATTTGAGGTGCTTGCCTGTGTGTGCTGGGTATTAAATAAACCAGGGTTTCTTGGATGTTAAATTATGCTTTGTCACAGAGATGTATGCCTAGTTCTAAAACTTAATTTTGAAATCAATAATTATTTTTAAGCTAGTCAACATTTTTTGGGGGGGTACCTTTTTCTTTGAGGGGGATTTTAGGAATTTGTGATGTATTCTTACAAATCAGGATGTATTTGAAATAGCTAATTTTGCATAGAAATACAGCTTTTAAAGATTTAATTTATTTTTAATTTTTATTAATGGGTACTTTTGTGTGTATTTTTATGTGTATATGACACCCATATGTTCAGGTGCTTGTGGAGGCAATGGATCTACTGGAGCTGGAGTTGTACATAGTTGTGAGCCGCTTGACATGGGTGCCAGGGACAGAATTCTGGTCTTTGGGAAGAGCAGCAAGCGCTCTTAACCTCTGAGCTACTTTTCCACCCCCTCTTTTTTCTTTCTCTTTTCTTTTCTTTTTTTTTTTTAATTGAGGTTTTGATGGAGTAGAAATGGAATGATAAAATGTGCCAACGTAATAAGTATTAGATACCAAGTATTTTTATTCTAGTATGCTCCCTCCCCTTAGACAGTTTATTTAAATGTGATTTCCGTAGACTAGGGCAATACAAATACATGGAGGGGTACTTTAATCCATGAGTACAGGTAAATTATACTTATTTTTTATACCTGAACAAATAATACTGTGGAAGTCATAGTCATTGACTTCATGATTGGTAAATGTCAGACTCTGTATTACTGTGTACAGATTAAATTTAAGGGAGCTTTTGAGGTGACATTAGATAAAGCTGCCATCTTAGAATGTTAGTACTGATATATTATTAGTAAAATATTTCGAAATAGATTTTAGTGTTTTAAATGGAGTAATATGTGTGCTTAAACATAAATATCCCAAAGCAGTATTGTGAACAAAATAGCAATGTATGTTCCAGTAATTTTTAAAAATTTTAATGTATTAGTACTTAATTCTGAATTAAATATTCAAACTAATCTAGCACTGATTGTTGTAGGATAAGTTCTTTGAGAGAATTATGATCTTTGTAGAGATACAGCCTAATCCTTTTCCTATTTTAGGAAACTTTAAATTTTTTTTTTAAATGTAACTAAGTATTTTCTTGCTTCTTTGGGCAGAAAAATATTTTGATATGAAAAAGAACCAGTGCAAAGAAGGTCTTGACATCTATAAGAAGTTTCTGACTAGAATGACAAGAATCTCAGAGTTTCTGAAAGTTGCAGAGGTAAGCTGTCTTGAAAGACCTTATACTTTTGTTTATATGTTTAGATTTTGAAGAAATCATTACCTAAATGAAAGAAGTATTTCAATATAATAAGGTTATATCTCATATTATTAATATGCACTATTGAATTCTGTTGAATGGTATTAATTTGACTATTGAATAAACTACATGCTATGTATTTAATTTATATGGGGTATTGAAAAGTAATCTACTTTTACATTTTATACGTCTGTACAAAATAAGATAGATTTTGTAAACTGGTGACAGTGATATCTGTGTTTAGAATTAACCATTTATTTTTGAAGGCTTACTGTGTTGATGGTGGAGAATGTTCCGTATCAACCTAAGTTCAGCTGAGCCACACAATTCAGTGTTTTTGTTCTCCTACATAAGTGAATTCTGCATACTTTCTTACTGAGTATAAAAAGGTTATATGATGATCTAGTTATAAAGCTCTTAAAATAATTATTATGAAGTTGTCACAGAGGCAGTTCTAATGTTTACAGAAATCTTTTATATTAGTATAGGCAACTCATCAAGATTTCTCCCTCCCCTTTTTACCCAATAAATGCTCCTTCTTTAGGGTATTTTGATCACTTTCATTAAAGTCACTACTATGGAATTACCAGGTTAGTGGCTCTAGGCACTGTTACCCTTGTGATATTTTATTTATTTTCAAGACAGGTTTTTTGTTGTTGTTGTTGTTTTGTTTTTGTTTTTTGTTTGGTTGGTTGGTTTTTTTTTTTTTTTTTTTTTTTGTGAGCCCTGACTGTACTCGCTCTGTAGACCAGGCCGGACTCAAACTCACAGAAATCCACCTGCCTCTGCCTTCTTAGTCTGGAATTAAAGGTGTGTGCCACTGCCACCCAGCATAATATTTTATTCTTTAGCAAATGAAGTGACCTTGTTTTATGATGCCTGTAGAAATTTACTTTTGTTCAGGCAGGTCCTTCAAGGGAGAAATCCTAGTTTTGCTCCTTAGTCCCTTAGCACCAGTTGCATATTACAACTATGAGGAGACAAGGTTTATGTTGCTATGGTTGCAGTAAAGTTTTTCAAGTAAGGTTTAATTTGTTGGCTTTCCTTTCTGGTCTCTTACATTCTAGTTGGTAATTACAGTTACTGTCATGTATTTAAAGCCCTTTCTTATCTTGAGGTTGCAATTTTGACACAGATAGAGTGCATTATCTATTCATATGATCTAAGAAATATGAACGATTCTGCTGTACAGTGTTGTTATGAGACTGTCTTTGCAGTGTCATTAAGAGACTTCACTCTTAAAATAAGGCAACACTATAATCTCTTGGAATGTGTTCCAAGAGAACAGTTGTCTAAATGATGAGCTATTAATATCTAAATTTTAATGAATTAGATTTCATTCTGAGACTCTTAAAAGCTGAGAGAAAGAGGATGATTAGAAAATAAAGCATAGTCAAGGAAGAAATACAGGTTTCTAATTTAGGTCCTCCACTACATAGGAAGTAAGGGGGTTTTTTTGGTTTTGTTTTTATGTTTTTTTGTATGTGTTTATTCTGGTAGCTATCTAATCTGAACACCTTAAAAAATACAGTAAGGTTTTGTGGATGTAGTTATATCCTGGTTAAATATCGTTTGACATTTGTGAAAAATCTGATTACCACAGTAAACAGACTTCTTAAAAATTATGTTATATTTGTGTATGTAGGCACTTCAGTGCCATGACATTTGTATTGAAGTCAGAGAACAGCTTGTGAGAGTCATTTCTCTTCCTACCATGTAATTCCAGGGATCAATCTCAGGTTGTCAAGCTTCGCAACAAGTGCCTTTCCATGATTAGCCATCTCACTGGCTCCCAAATAATAGGTTTTAAAAGTATTTTCTATGGTGACTGTCAGGGGAAGAAATTTTTAAGAAAAAAGACAGAAAATTAGTTTAAGGCAAGTTGATGTCTTTAGATTTATTTCTTTTTTATGTCCCAGGGAACTTGTTCATAGTCATTCTCATTTCTCCCAGTACTACTATATGGCACATAAAAGAGGTGATGTTCATATTATTATAATTTCATTTGTGTTAAATATAGCATTTTTTTCTTGCAGCAAGTTGGCATTGACAGAGGTGATATTCCAGATCTTTCACAGGTAAGTAGATTGTTAAAGCATGGATCCACTGCCATGTGCACTGCAATGCCACAATGAGTAGTCATTTCTGTCAAGAGTAGTACAGTTTTTTCTTACAGTTTTGTTTTTTAAACATTTTACTCTATTGCTGGGGAGTTCTTTAACATTATGACACATACAATAAATGATAAACTTATCTCTTACTGTGGTAGGCCTATTCACTGCAGTACTCTTAACAGCTGCACTATGGAAAAGCCCATCCCAGCATGGGTAATGAGTGACCCATAAAAGTTGTACCCCTGAAGTTTCCTATCCAGCTTGCAGGCAGTTTCACTTAGAGATTGTTCTTTCATGATAAATATTCACTAGTTGTATAGCCATAGGGAGGAGCCTTGTAGATGTTCTCACATTCATGAATCTTATAGGCTTCCCTTCTTCCTTCAGGAAGGAAGTGATTTAGTTTTGAAGATATGCATATACATTTCTTAAACATACACATTTAAATCTAGATTCCGCATGTGGCAGAAAACATAGCATTTGTCTTTTCTGAGTCTAGCTTCTTTAACTTGATGATTTATATTCCATCTGTTTTTCTGACAGTATTATGATATCATTTCACTACAACTGAGTAAAAATTCACTATGCATATCTACTACATTTTTATCCATTCATGTATTGATGGACATCTAGACTGGTGCCATACCATAGTTATTGTGAGCAGTTAAGAAATAAACTTGGATGTTCTGATATGTTGATTTAGAATCTTTAAGGTAAATGACCAGTAGTATTATATTTAGGTCATTTGGTATTTCTATTTTTTATTTTTAAGATTTTGTTTTGTTTTGTTTTATTCATGTGTCTATGTGAGTATATGCCATGTGGGTCTGGGTGCCCAGGGAGGCCAGAAAAGGGCATTGAATACCCACCCTGTAGCTGAGGTTAAAGTTGTTTGTAAGCCACCCTGCATGGGTGCTGGGAAACAAACTTCAGGTCCTTTAGAATGAGAAGCAAGCACTTTTAATTGCCTAGCCTTTTCTCTGACCCCGTGTGTGTGTGTGTGTGTGTGTGTGTGTGTGTGTGTGTGTGTGTGTATTCATGTAACTTAAGTGTGTAGTATTTGTGACTGCAGGCAAACATATACTACCGCTCATGTGTGGAACTCAGAGGACCACTATTGGGAGTTTAGATCAAACTAAAGCTTTTGGTGGTGCTTATTAGTAAGTTCAGTTAGTTTATGTTCCAGTAATAATAATCATAATCTTTTTTGTTAGCTAAAAAATGTCCACTAGTAATTAGTATATGAGTTATGTATCTATTTTTGTTGTGCTCATGTTAGAAGACATTTGATTTGCTTTGTAAAATGTTATAGTTATGAAATTCCTAATATTTATGTAATTTCAGGCCCCCAGCAGTCTTCTTGATGCTTTAGAACAACATTTAGCATCTTTAGAAGGGAAGAAAATCAAAGATTCCACAGCTGCAAGCAGGTACATTGTTTTTTTCAAGGGCAAAAATTATAGTTATTTTTTTTGGAAGGAGTAGATGAAACCAGCTCAAGGTCCAAATTGTATGGTTTCTCTGTCTTGACTAATTATCTATAAGATCATTTTTAATGGACTCCATGGAGGCTAATACATTTTAGTTCTTGATATCAGTAAGTGTTGATGGATTTTATGATGATAACAATGATGCTTTGTTCAGAATTGTGGTTTTAATAAAATTTACCATAAATATTCTTGGGTGTATATGTATCATGCTTCAAAATCAAAAGATAATTTTGTATTAATTTGCTCAACCCTTAGAATTTTCCCATGGTAGATACAGTAGTAATACCAGGATTCAGGCCTAGGAAGTTTGACATCATATTTCATTTTTTATACCTTTTGATGGGATTGATTATTGTTATGTTCCATTTTAACCAAGTTAAGTTTTTTGAGCTAACTGTGAACAGTTTACCAAGCAAATTACAAATAATAGATTATCTCATAATAATACACTAATAGAATTTTTTAGTCGGGTGTAGGAATTGCTTGAATAACTGTCATGTCTTCTTATGAAGATTTTACCTCTATTTAGAAGACTGTATAAAATATATAGTGAGACTTTCTTTGGTTCTTTTTGATTTTTAGTTTATATTTTGGTGATTTCTCCTCTCTTTAGTAATAAAATTTAATCAATGTCAGGTACAGTGGCTTCTACTTATTATCCCAGAACTTAGAAAGGTGAGCCTGGAGGAAGGCAAGTTTGAGTTTAGCTTGGTCTATATAATGAATTAAGATCAGCCTGGGCTACATTGAAGCACTCCTCTTCTGTGCCCCCTCAATTCCCCAATTCCAAAGGGAAAAATCCACTAATGATTTTTTAAATAATATTTTTTGCAAGATTTTCATTTTATAGTCGGTTTTTAGAAGTACTGTAATCTTCAAGATGTTACAGACCAGTTGCTTATAGGAAAGAATTGAAAACAAGTTATTCATGTGGTTAAGGTATATCAATTTCCTTCAGATATTTATCATTATGTAATTGGCTTATTTTTGTCATTATTATGTGACTCATCCATTATCTTCTTGTTGGCTCATTTACAATACTGATTTTACAAAAATTAGATCCATTTTTTTGCTACTTTATGTGTTTTAAAATAGCAATTAGTGTGTATATTATGGGAAAAGGAAGATTAATTGAGGCCAGGTGTAGTTCTTTATCTTAGAATTTAATGTTGGTTCATGGTATATAGCATGGCTAAATCTTTACAAAGGGGGAAGGAGAAGTCTAGTGAGAGGTAATGAATTGTGTATGTGTATGTGTAGGTTTGAAAAGAGATTTCTGGTTGGTCAGAAAAGTAGCAAGCACATAGAACGGAGGTACCACACAGACTCATGACTGAATTGAACTCAGTATTCCTTTTCCAGGAAGCTGACATCCACTGGATTTTGGGGGTGGTGTTGTGGAAGAACAAACCTAGACATGCATGGCTTACTATTGGTGCTCAAGCTTTTGTTTTCTTGTGGTAGAACTATCAAAAGCCAGGTGTTTTGGTATAGGAGCTGTCTCTTAGAAACTGAATCAGTTTTGTTGTTTTTCTATTAGGACTCTCCTAGGACTGTGAAGTCTCTTTCCTATTGCTTCCTTGTCTTAAGAGAGGCAATGTGCCCCTGTGTTATAAATTTTTTCTTGAGTCAGACACTTAACTCAAGAAGCTGTGAATTTGCAATTCCGTCAACAGTGTTAAAATTGTTAGAATTTTTTAGGTCATTGGTTAGAAGATTCCATCTGAAGTACTAGTTTAAAGTTTATAAACTTGTTATTTTAGTTTGTTAAAAGCAGGGCCACTTCATTTTATCTTAGATATGAAGTACTTACTTTTATCCTTACCTTAGGGCTACAACACTTTCCAATGCAGTCTCTTCTTTGGCAAGCACTGGCCTATCTCTGACCAAAGTGGATGAAAGGGAAAAGCAGGCAGCATTAGAGGAAGAACAGGCTCGTTTAAAAGCATTAAAGGTAAGTAGGTGTGGGCTTTCTTTTTGGAAGAACAAGTAGAGGGGGTCATTCTATAAACAAACCTCTAGCCAGACTTAAGTTTTTAATTGTGTAGCAATCCTACAGGCTGAAACTGTTCATTTTCATCACATAGAATGCTTGGTGGAAAGTTAGGGAGAACTCTTCAGCTCTTAAAGCAGAATTAGAAAATGTCTTTTTTCAGAGTGTATACCAAAAGGATCTAGTTTTAGATTCCTTGTGCTAAGTTCCTTTTTCAACAGGAACAGCGTCTAAAAGAACTTGCAAAGAAACCACATACCTCTTTAACAACTGCAGCCTCTCCTGTGTCCACCTCAGCAGGGGGAATAATGACTGCACCAGCCATCGACATATTTTCTACCCCTAGTTCTTCTAACAGGTACAGCGGGGATTGAGGGTATCTGAGTATTTAGTCTAAAAGCTTCTTCAGATACATGTTTTATAGATGCTGTGAGTTTGCTTTATAATTTTGTAATCACAAATTAATACAAAAGGTGTAATAAGCAATATAATTGGTATATTAACTAAAGTGATAAGGTTAATCTGTGTTTAGGAAATGGAATATGGCTAAATTAGTATTTTTAATTGGAATATTCTACACGGGAATGGGTGTTTTCTTGGGAAAGTCATTTAATCTTTCCAGAAAAGGTATTGTTTCTCAAATTTGATAGAAACTTAAGACATTGTGTTCAAATATTGTTCTGAACTTCTTTATAATTATGTTAAATGGGGAGCATGCAACTGTTACCTTTTTAGAACTCTTCTTTTGAGGCCTACATTGAAGCTTTTCACTTTGAATTTTTTGGGGGGTGGAGTACATGAGACTAACTAATATAGCAGAATTCATCCAGAAATAAAACTGCTTTCCACAATATTTTCCTAGCACATCTAAGCTGCCAAATGACCTGCTTGATTTGCAGCAGCCAACCTTTCATTCATCTGTCCATGCTATGTCTACTGCTCCTCAGGTAGCAAGTACATGGGGAGGTAAGCTTTCCTTCTGTTTTAAATGTTGTATAGGTATCTTCCTTCTCCATTAAGTAGCAGAGTTTTGGTTGTACTTGATACATGGGAACTTGGGAAATATTAAAATGGCAGTAAACTAATTTTTATATCCTGAAGACAGTTTATTATATATGAAGTGTCAGAATTCATAGTTAATTATGAAACAAGGTTTAGGGAAGATGAAGTTAAATATAAGAGGAATAACCACCTTTTAATGAGATCGCCCCTTCAATGTGAATTTCAAATGTACAGTAATTATTGCTTTTGGTGTAGCAAAAATTTCCTGGTTGGTAAAATCCTTACTTTTGTGTATGTACATTACAAAGTTCTAGTAAAACTCTGTATTATCAACCAGCAAAGTATGTTGTGACCAGGTATCTCATGGTGATTCTTATCCTTTGGTGACCTTGAGTCAGTTTTTAATTCTAAGGTGATTGTGGTCTAGTGCCTTTAAAGCAAAGTGCTTATGTATATATGTATATATATGTATGTGTCTCACAGTTTTAGTTAGGGACCTACTTTTCAGATCATCTCCTTTGGATGGTTTCAGTGTGTATGTATATGTGATATATATATAGTCATCAAAAATTGCTGGAAAGAAAAGGATATTTTCAGGAAGAATGAAGCTAAGTAGAAAATTATAAATGTTAAAATTTATATTTGCTTTCATGTAACATTTGAATTATTAAATTTTTACACCATGTAAGATTTGAATGAAAAATATAGTTTCTATGCTTCTTTTCTTCCTTCCCCTCCAGTGCCCACCGCTCCCTCCTTCCCTTTCTTTTTTTGGTGTAGTACTGAATATTGAATATTGAATCCAGGGCATGCCCACACTAGGCAAATGATCTGGCATTGAACTGTATCACCAGCACTAACACACTATTTTATATGCTAGAATCTAAGCCCTATGAAGGCGGCAAGGGTTATCTATCATTAATTAGCACTTTGTGGTGGTGGTTGTTGTTTGGGGGACAGCGGCATGTGTGCCACAATATTCATGTGGAGATCAGAGAACAACTTGGTGGAGTCAGTTCTCTCCATCTACCTTAATGTAGAGTCTAAGCATCCAACTCAGGTCTCTACTCTGACCCTTATTTTTCTCATACTGTAGCCCATGCTGGTCTCAAACTCATGGCAATCCTTCTGCCTCAGCCTCTCAGTAGAACTACCACATCCTGCCCTAGAGTACTTCTTTTTATATGTAGATATAAATAAATTAATATAATAAGTACTTTGTCAAGTAAGTGGGCATTTTCTCTTCACTACATGTTATAGAGAATTAATAAGCACTAGACTTTAGACTAGTTTTGTGTAAGCATTAAGGTTAGTTTAATTTAGCAAAATCTTGAGATTTGAGATTAATTTCTATTAGCTGCAAATTAAAGGTTAAGAAAGGAGGTTCTTGCTGCTGGAGAAATGGCTCAGTGGTTAAGTGTGCATGCTGCTCTTGTAGAGGACCTAATTCAATTCCCAGCACTCATATTGGTAGACCACAACTCATGTGGAGATCTGATACTCACATGCACATACCCAGTCACAGACATAAACACATCTTATTTAGTTGTTTATTTATTTATCAAGACAGGGTTTCTCTGTGTAATAGCTCTGGCCATCCTGGAACTTATTTTGTAGACCAGGCTGTCCTAGAACTCACAGAGATCTGCCTGCCTTTGCCTCCTGAGTGCATGTGCCACCACCGCCTAGCCACATTAAAATCTTAAACCTAAAATTAAAATAGAGTAGAGAGGTGATTTTTAATGTCCTAACAGATCATGGGTTTAGAATTTTGAATTTGATACATTTTTATGTTTATTTTCTATTTAATCTCAGTTGTGTTTTTTTTCGGGGTGAGTGGGGGGGGGTCTCTACTTTGTCCTGGCTGCCTCAAGCTCACAGATAACTCCTGTCTCTTTAGCTGGGGCTAACGGCTTTCATCACTACTTCCAGCTGTCAGTTGCTTTTTAGAGTTTGGGCTGGAGAGATGGGTCAGTAGTTAAAAACACTTGCTCCTCTACCGAGCAAGTGTTTGCCTCCACCCATATGCCATCTCACAAATGCTTGTAACTCCAGTACCAGGATACCTCCTGGCCTTTTCTGGCCTTTATTGGCACTAGGCATGCACATACATACTTACATGCAGCCAGATACATGCAGTTACATGTATATGTAACACTCATACATGTAAAATAAAGAATAAGGATAGTTTTTAAATGTTAACATTATTAGCAAGACCATTATGTAATTTGAACTCCTCCTTTATTTATTTATTTATTTATTTATTTATTTATTTATTTTAAGTGTTTCTGGTTTCTTAGTCTTGCTTCCATGAATGGCCAAGACCAGGGGAAAAGGTAGAACAGGCCAGCTGGTGTAGGGAGGGTACATTTCCACAACATTCTGTTTACACATAGAACTAAACAGATAAGCATAGAAGATAATCTTCTGCTAACTTTGTTGTGTGTGTGTGTGTGTGTGTGTGTGTGTGTGTGTGTGTGTGTGTGTGTGTGTACACGTGTACGTGTGTGTACCTACCTCTGTGCAGATGATAACTTTTGAGAGTCAGTTCTCTTTTCAACATCATGTAGATCCCAGGGATCAGACTTAGGTTGTCAGGCTTGATGGCAAGTGCCTTAATACACTGAGCCCCATCTCTCTAGACCTTCTTTATTTTAAAGAAGCTGAAAAGTTGTTTTCAAATTTTTATAGGTTAGTATATTCAACATTTCAAAGGAAGGGAACTATAAAATTCCATTTGAGTGTATCATGTACAGTAACTTGAACAAGTAAATCTGAAATGGTGAACTCATACAGCAGATAGAATGTTAACTAGGGAAAATGGCTTGCAGTGATCTCAGTCTGTAATAATTGTTTTCTAATACTCTATATAAATGTATTATATTTAGTCATGATTTTGTTTCTGTTTTAAATTTTGCTTTGTTTGCTAGTTCTCAATAATTTGTCCCAAGTTTTAGCATTTAGCTTGTTGCACATGAGCAACAAAGACTTTAAAACACAAATAAATGATGGGCATTGTGGCACATGCCTTTAATCCTAGCACTAGGGAGGCAGAAGTAGGTGGATCTCTGTGAGTTTGAGGCCGGCCTGGTCTACATAGAGAGATCCCATCTCAAAACAAGCAAGCAAGCAAAAAAAAAAAAAAAAAAAGAAAGAAAAAGAAAAGAAAAGAAAAAGAAAAAACAGAAAAAATCAAACATAGTAGAACGAAATGAGTAGAAATTGCACTGAATGTAGTCTTTATTATGAGCCCTTTAATGAACACAGAATTAAATACCTACTTTCTCATAAAAACATTTAGTTCTGAATTGATGATTGTGTCAGTGTTTTGATTTCTACACAGTGAGGTAGCCGAAGTATTTAAAGGAATTCAGTCAATAGAGTCAGTGGTAAACAGCTGAGTTATTGTTCATATCCTTGATGTTTGGATAAAAAGTTTTTTAATTGAGGCCAGTTTACAATAAGAAAATCTTACATAAAATAAAAATCTTTTTGTGTTTTTCTAATGTGGCTACATCCCAGGGCCTCATGCATACTATCATGATTTGCAGTTTAAAGCCAACCTGGACAACATGAGACCTTGTCTCAAGGCAGAACAGAAAGTAATTATAATGAACAAATTTTTTCAAATTTTTTTATTCTTTTTTTATTCTTTCCTCATATATTACCTACCACAGTTTTCCATCCCTACCTCCACCCTACCTCCCTTTTTCCCCAGATCTACCCTCCCTCCATCATCCCTCAGAAAAGAGCTGGCCTCCCAGGGACATCAAACAAACATGGCATAATATGCTACTATAAGGCCAGTCACATACTATAAAATCAAGGGTGGATGAGGCAACCCAGTAGGAGGAAAAGGGTCCAAAGTAGGCAAAAGAGTCAGCAACACCTCCCACCCACCAACTCCTACTGTTAGGAATCTCACAAGAATGCCAAGCTACTTAGCTATAATGTATTGCAGAGGAGCTGCATCAGACCTCTATATGCTCCCTGCAAACCTCCATGAGTCCTGGTCAATTGATTCTGTGGGCTGTGTTGTAGTATCACTGACCCCAGGGGTTCCTCTGATCCTTCCTCCCCCTCCTCTGTGGGACTATATCTGCTCCCATCAGTTACAGAATGAAGCCTCTCTGTTAGATTAGGTTTCTATTAGACTTTGGTCCCAGAACACCCTTCAAGTAGGGCAAATTGTAGGTCAGAGGTTTTATGGCTGGGTTGGATGTTTCAAAAGTTTTAAGAGAGCTAGGGAGATCACTCAATGGTTCAAGTACTTGTTGCTGAGCAAGCCAGAGTACCCAGTTCTTAGAAATTATGTAAATGCCAGATGGGTGTGGGAGCCTATAAGTCATTTCAGCTTTAAAACACTAACTAGAAACAAGATCTGATGAGCAAGCTTGTTAGATAGAATAACCTGATTTGGCAAGCTCTGGCTTCCTTTGAGTAGCCAGAGTAGAAGAGAGATTGAGGAAGACTATAAGTATCTGCTTCAGGCCTCTATGCCCGTACCTACACATATACAAAATACATGCACTCACAAGCACACTAAAAACAACAAGAAAGAGAAAGAGGAAAAATGTTTGGAGATTTGCCAGTCTAGGAGCTAGTTTAAGTTGGGATAGCTGGAACCGTCACCATCATACTTAATAATTTGTGCTTATTATTTTTGTCTACTAGTTAGCACTGTCTAGATTAATTAATTAATAGAAGCTGGATTTACTTCTTATCTGATTGGTCTACTATGAATGTGTTTGTACATTTTTGCATATTTTTTGTTATTTGCTTAGCATAATAAAATGCACTGTAAAACACCACATAATTATCAAGTATTTTCAAAGTATACTTCCAACTCCACTAGTCAACTCTAAACTAGAACATCCTTATTGTACAAGGAGCTACAGTGGATAGATAGCATTATTGTAAGTGCCAGTTCTTATTTACCAAACCAGTATCCTGACATGTTCAGTGGGAATGAAAACCAGGCTGGGTTGGAGGGGTCTCAGCAAGACTGAGACTGAGACAAGTTTATTGCAAGCAGTCAGACTTTTTATACACATATCACAATAGAATACAATGGTGGTTGCCATGATATAATGGTGGTTGTAAGCTAGACAAGATATACAAGTTTAATGTCTTAAGATTAATGTTCTGTCAAACTGATAGATGATTCTCTGACTTCTAAGGGACAGAGAGAAACATAGGTAGCCTGAATGCTGAGGGAATGTCTGGTTTCTCAGGATCTGAAAGGCACACGGTATCCAAGGAGTCATGGCCTATGACACACCTCTCAAGGCAACTAGACCAGGCCATCTTCACGATTCCCTGGACATTACATTTGGTTTTAGTACAAAAACCAACATTTTAAAGTCTGTTTATTTTGAATTATGTTTTCTTACTTTGTCTCCCCCCTACACTGTTCCATTTTGTTATTGTTGTTGTGTTTTTGTTTTTGCAATCATGAGAAAGATGTTAAAGTATTTTGAGTTTGAGCATGTAACTGTTAGCTTTCTAATGTGGGAGAGCAAGTCTATATCTGTAATGGTCTGCTACGGTGGTTAATGAAGACAGTTTCCCCCTAAGGATTTCTATATGTTAGATGCAATTCTTTCATAATAATGATTAAATATATTTGTGTGTAAAATTAATATAACTACTACTTTTCACTTTGCATCTTTCAACTAATCACAATACTAATTTATTTACTTCCTTTCTTCATTTTGCTGTAATTCACTTGGACTGCGCAGATCCTTTCTCTGCTACTCTAGATGCTGTTGATGATGCCATTCCAAGCTTAAATCCTTTCCTCACAAAAAGTAGTGGTGATGTTCACCTCCCCATTTCTTCAGATGTATCCACTTTTACTACTAGGACACCTACTCATGAAATGTTTGTTGGTAAAGTACCATTTAACCTTTTCTTCCCAATTACTGTTTATACTAAGTATTTTTTTTTTACTTATGTGCTAATTACTTTTGTAGTGCTATAATAATTACCTTGGATTTTAAAATCAAATTTTAAAATAAGCTGGAGTGATAATGTAGTAAGGTTCTTACACTGATTCCTTAAAAACTCCTGGTAGTATGTAATGCAGATTTCAGGAAGCATATTACTTTGATTCTCAATTTTATGTGTTTTGTTTTGAGTGTAGTATAACACTCCAGATATCTAGTATCTTTTATAATTTCCTGTTTATTAGTTCAGAGAATTGATTTAAAAGTGACATCTAAATTTACATGTTTATGTGTGCTTATATATTTTTTAATTTTTGTGCACTGGAAGGAGAACCATTGTCATTCTTATCATTAAAACTGTTGCATATTATAATTTCATGTTGCCTTCAGTCATGCATTTCCTTAGTTTCTTTTGTCTCATTGCTTGTCTGAAGATAAAGTGAAAAGTATGTATTCCATTTTAACTAATAAATTAGAAAAGTGACCTTGTACTATGAAAAATCAAAATTTCACATGTTTTATATAGAAATAATGTTTTGAGGGGTTTTTTTTGTTTTGTTTTTTTTGGTGTGTGGGGGGGTAGGTTTTAAGCAGGGTTTCTCTGTAGTTTTGGAACCTGTCCTGGAACTCACCCTGTAGACCAGGCTGACCTGGGACTCACAGAGATCCACCTGCCTCTGCCTCCCAAATGCTGGGATTAAAGGTGTGCACCACTACCACCCAGCAAAAATAATGTTTTAAAATATATACTAAATTTGAAAAAAAAAAAAGCTAGAATCTTTGTCTAGAACTACTTCTTTATATGTAAAGTTAGTTATTCAAAGATAGAATTGGCTGAAAATTCAGTGACTCCATACTACTTTTCCTAATGAGATAGTTGGGAGGTTTTTGTGTTTATTAAATTGATACAGTGTTTCCTGTTAGTCTTTTTAATAGGGTACTCAGAGCCTTGTATTCTTTCAAAAATCTTATTTTAGTAAATTTTCAATTGAATACCCATGTGTCTTGGATTTCTCTGACTTTTTAATTCTTTTTAGTTTCTCTGTCCCCATTCTTTCCTTTTCTCTTTCATCTTGATTCCTTTGTTCTTGTGCCTTGTCAGGAGTTCCTTGGCACACAGGTTTATCCTAATACTATTTTTATAGGTCATGAGCCTTCTGTTGTTGTTTGCTTACTTTATTGATTCATTTGCACAGGAGAGGTTTCTTTTTTCTCTGTAAAATAAGTTTTCACCTCCCCTTATCCCCAACACACACACACAACAGGGTCTCACTGAATAGCCCTGGATGTCCTGGAAAACTCAAATTTGTCTTCCAAATCAAAAAGATCTGCCTGCCTCTGCCTCCCAAGTACTGGGATTAAAGCCTGTCCTACCAACACCTAGCTGAAACTTGTTAAGAATAAATAGAACTACTTCCCTCCCTGTCCCCCAATGGTACTAGAGATTAAATCAGGAACTGGGCACTCTGAGCAAACTCTACCACTGAGCAATATCCCAACCCTTACTAGCTTTTGAAGATATACTCCTTCCCTTCTTTTTTTGTTTTCCTTATTTATTTAGGCACATTATGATATTATAAATAGATACCTATTTTGCTCTTTAATCTATACTCATGGCTTAGACATCTTCATGGGAGTATGTTGCCTTTATTATTACTAGCTTGTGGACGTTAAGGCCCTTTGTGTATTCATTTACTTCATTGATTTCTTTCCAACTCTGTGTGTGTGTGTTTTCTTTTTTTTTCTTTTCCCTTTTTTTTTTTTTATTATTAATTCAAGTTAGGGAACAGGCTTGTTTCACATGTAAGTCCCTTCTCCCTCTCCCTCCCCTCACCCCCATTCCTCCTCCCCCACCTCCAACCTACCCCCCACCCCATCCACCCACCACTCCCCAGGCAGGGTAGGGCCCCCAACAGGGGCTCCACTAAGTCCACCAAATCTTCCTGTGCTTGGCCTAGGCCCCTCCCCATGTGTCCAGAGACAGAGTGCATCCCTTCAAGTGGGATGGGCTCTCAAAGTCCCGCCCCCCCCCACACACACACACCAGGGGAAAAACGCCAGTCCACCTCCTCCGGAGGCTCCCTGGAGTGCAGGGGCCTCCCCATTGGCATCCATGATCAGGGGGCTGGATTGGTCCAGTACTGGCCTCCCAAAGAGCGTCTGGGGTCGATATGCTTTCCCTTTTTCAGGCCAACTGTTTCTGTGGGTTTCTCCAACCTGGTACAGACCCCTTCGTTCTTCATTCCTCCCTCTCTTCAACTAGGTTCCAGATTTCAGCTCAGTGTATTTCTGTGGATGTCTGTCTCTGCTTCCATCAGCCACTGGATGAGGGCTCTAGGATAGCATAGAGAGTAGTCATCAATCTCATTTTAGGGGAAGGGCTTTTAGGTTATCCTCTCCTCCACTGCCCGGACTGTCAGATCATGTCATCCTTGTAGGTCTCTGGAGATCTCCCTAGTTCCAGATCTCTTCTCGGACCTATAGTGGCTCCCTCTGATATGGTATCTCTCATCCTGCTCTCTCTCCTCTATTCTTCCCCCTACTCCATATCTCTGCTCCTCCATTTCCTCTCCTCTACTCTTCTTCTTGTGCTCTTATTGTGGCAGCACCTTCTCCCCTACCCTCATGCTCTCAATTAGCTCAAGAGTTCATGCCACTCACTTCCCATTCCGGGGTCTATTTATCCCTTAGAGTCCTTCATGATTCCTAGTTTCTTTGGGTGTGTGTGTGTGTGTTTTATTCATGTGTATGTGTGTGTGTATGCCATGTATATATGAGTCCCCTTGGAAGCCAGAAGAGAGCATTGGTATCCTGGAACTGGAGTTAAAGGTTGTAGTGAGCCACTTTATATGGGTGCTGGGAATTCTGGTCCTCTCTGGAAGAACTGCAAATACTCTTAGCTACTAAGTCATCTATCTCTCCAGCCCTGCAAATGTGTTCTTAGTACACTACAATAAAAAAGTCCAGCTAATTGTGTGTGTGTTTATGCATAGTATTTGATTCTTTTCATTTAATTTGTCATTAAAAGTATGCATACAACCCAGGAGTGGTTGGCTCATTCCTTTAATCCCTTTCAAACTTTAATGAGTGTATATGGGTGTGGACATATATCAGTGTGTGAGTACCACAGCTCAAATGTAGAGGTCCTAGGACAACTTGTTACAGTTGGTTTTCTCCTTCCGCTATGTGAGTTCTGGGGATTGAACTAAGGTCATTAGGCTTGATGCCTTTATGTATTGAGCTGTGTTGTTGGACTGTTTTTAAAGATGCTTGGGCCAGGAGGTGATAGCATTCACCTTCAATCCCAACATTTGGGAGGCAGAGGCAGGCGGATCTTTATGAGTTTGAGGCCAGCCTGGTCTACAGAGCTAGTTCCAGGACAGCCAGGGCTACACAGAGAAACCCTGTCTTCAAAACAGAAAAGGTGTGTGGGTGGGTGGGGGGAAGATGGACACCGACTAGAGAGATGACTCAGCAGTTAACAGCATTGACTGCTATTCCAGAGGACCTGGGTTCAATTCCCATCAACCAAATGGCAGCTCACACCTGTCTAACTCCAAGATCTGACACCCTCACGTAGACATACATGCAGCAAGACAGCAATGCACTTAAATTAAAAGTAAATTAATTAGAAAAAGATGTTTGGGGTATTTTTCTGCCCCCAATCCTTGCTGTTTTGAGCTTCAAAGTTCATTTATTATATCCTTTTGAGATTTGCCACAGTTACTTGTCTGTGAATTGGTGCTGACCAGTGACACTTTTCACTGGGTCTATGAAACACAAGAGTGGGCATGAGAATATGATTATCTCAGGCAGCTTGTTCATTTATTCCACTCCCTCCCTTTTCCTCGAAAATGTACCTTTTAAAATAGTGCTGTTAGTTGGGCTTGTTGTTGTTTGCTTATTGTCTGTTGAGATAGGGGTTTCACTGTGTGACCCAGATTGGCCTAGAATGCCTCCTGCTTTTACTGTCTGAAAGTTTTGTTGTTGTTGTTCCCCCCTTGTTGTTTACCTATGTGTGTGTGGGGGGGTGTGTGCCATGACATGATGTGGAAGTTAAAAGACAGCTTTGTGTAATTGGTTCTCCTTCATCCATTCTGGAGTTCTGGTGATTGATGTCAGGTTGTGAGGCTTGCATGTATGGCTCAACACTGAGGTTTTATGTTTCTGTTTTAAGTAGCTCTAAAAAATTTAAAGTTCATAATCCTGATAAATGAGAAAGTGACAGAAGACCATTAAGCTGATAACATTTGTTGAAATAGTAAGGAAAAAATTTATCTTGAAGGTGTGTGTGTGTGTGTGTGTGTGTGTGTGTGTGTGTGTGTGTGTGTGTGTGTGTGTGTGAGTGTACACGTGCGTACACACAGAAAAATGATTACCTTCGAAATACATTGTTTGCTTCCCTAGGAACTGTTACAAATTACTTGAAATTGCATCTTTTGTCTGTAAAGGATTTTTTTTTTTAAACTTGAGGTACATGTTTTGAATTTGAATTACTTTTTATCTTTCTTGTAGCTAATAATTTTGCAACTTCACAGTTACCCTAGGGACCTCAGGAGATGGCTCCCCTATAGTAGGAAATAATAAAGTTGTTCCCAGATTGCTGTAAAAGGATAGAAAGCCCCCAACATCACAGCAAGAGAAAATGGGAATTAGATGTAATGGCCTAGTTGTAAATTGTTGTTAAATATATGACCAAAAGATTAGTGGTCCTTTAGCCAAGATTATTCTCGGAGTCCATGAAGGTAGTATTATATATCTTAGTGTGGTAGTAGCATGAACACATATGCAAGCATGAAAATGTTTTGCTCTTAAGCTATGATAAGAACCATGGAATATTAAAGATTTGTATATGTTTAAGTGTCACTAAGCCAAAGAGTCTAGCATTCTAAGAGAGACTGGTTAAGAGATATAAATACTAAATGATTTTGTAGTTTGATAGTATTTGTTTCACATTGTAAGACCATTGTAAAACCAGTGTATTTGAAGTAAATTTAATTTAAGGATTAGAATAAGGTCAAACTTTAAACATTCTCAAAAACTTGTGTCTTCAATATTCATATTATAACTCCAAGTACTACCCTTAAGTAGTATCACTAATATGTGTACCACTTTATAAGTGACAGTAACAAAAACCACTGCTGGGGCTGGAGAGGGAGCTGAGGGGTTAACAACACTACATGTTCAATTCCAAGGACCATATGGCAGCTTACAATTGTCTGTACTTCCAGCTTCAGGGAGATTCGATGCCCTCTTTTGGTCCACAGGATCCTGCCTGCACGTGGGGCATATCACCTCACACACACATGCAGACACACACACACACACACACACACACACACACACACACACACACACACACACACACACACACACGATAAAGATGATTTAAAAAACAAAAACCTTTAATTTTTAAGTCAGGAATAAATAAGTCAGGAGAAGGAGAACCTGTGTAGAACTCCAGAAATTCCCTTGTTGGTATAGATGCTAACCTTCTAAACTTTTAGACGCTTTTGTGTGTTTCCATTCTGACTTGATAGAGCTTAGGAAGCAAGAAACCTTAGAAGCAAGTGACTACAACCTCCTATAAAGAATAAGAATCTCTTCATGATCCTTTCTAGACTATTTACCTAAATAATATTTAGTGATTCAAAGCTCAAGTCATGTAATAGACCCAGCGTTTTTGGATGGTTTTAATTCTTCTTACATTCTAGAATTTTACACACTCAACTTTAGAAAAACAACCTGAGAATTAAAACTTTCTATATGTTAACCCAGTGTTGGCAGGCCCCAGAGACTCAAGCTTGGAACTTTGTTAGCACAGCTCTACCTCCATGATAACAAAACAAAGTAAGGTTGTCTTGTTTATCGGTTTTTCTTTCAGTCTAGTTTTAGGCTAATTAGCATGTTTGGTCCCATACTTGCCATTCCTAGTGTTAAAAGTGGTAAATTGAATTGAGAGAGTGGGTGGAAGTTGAAAGAAACAGTGGATACAAACATTGAGAAGTTGCAACTTTTAGAATCCTGGCAGTTCTCATATTTATCTTAAACTATGTAACTTCTGAGCCAGTGATATGGCTTAGTGGGTTAAAGGTGCATTGTAACCCAAACTCACATGATGGAGGTTAAGTCTCAGAGGTTGTTCTCTGACTTCCACACGAAACAATGTGGCACATGCATGCTCTTGTGTGTGTGTGTGTGTGTGTGTGTGTGTGTGTGTGTGTGTGTGTGTGTGTGTGTGTGTGTGTGTGTGTGTGTGTACAGGCACATACAAAAATGAATACATGTAACAATGATTTTTTTCTAATGTGTAACTGTTGAGGAAAAGTAGGGAAAGAAAAAGGTGAGAGAGATAAATACAGGATACAGAAGGCCATGGGTAGAGAGCAGAACCTTGGTGTTTTAGATGACTTTAGGTTTTAAGAAATTATCAGATACAAAATTAAGACAAAAGACAAGCAAGGGGTTTCATTTCTGGAATGAAGTAAACGCATGATTCACTGTATGTTGCTCATTTTTAGTTTCTTAGTGTGATTTTAATGGAAATGTAGCTGGGTATGATGGTTCACACCTATAATCTCAGCACTTGGGGGCTGAGGCAGAAGGATCACTTGGAGTACATTGTGATATTGTGTCTCAAAATGTGATGTCATAGAGAAAACATTTTGCTTTCAAACTAGCTTTTGTGTTTAAGGAATTTATTGATTTCCCCATTCTATTACTATTATTAATTTATATTTAGTAGAAAATTGAGCAATTTTACATTTTTTCCCCCTTAGGATTCAGTCCTTCTCCAGTTGCACAGCCACATCCTTCAGTTGGCCTTAATGTTGACTTTGAATCCGTGTTTGGAAATAAATCTACGAATGTTACTGTAGATTCTGGCGGTAAGAAAAAAGGGTTTTTTTATTGATTCAAAATATGATTTATAAATGATAGGAAATTGATCTTGTTTCCCCAACCACTTGATAGGGAATATTAATTTTACCTTTTTTTCTTGTTAGCATTTTAGAGTTTGGAAAAGTTTGTTGTTGTGTCCCGTCGTCCCCCCGCCCTACAGCACAGTAAAGTGCTCAACTATTAGTAACTATGTGTAAAGTGCTGTAGCTTTTCAGTTATCATAATTTTTATTTGACTGAAATGAACAATGACCATATTGTTATTAAGTAGAGTATGTTAAAAATTTTGTGACTACAGGACTTTTAAAAATCATTTTAGTAGTGATTATTATTAAATTGCACCTACTAATTTGTCTTAAAAAAACTATAAAACTCTAGAATGAGGGTTGTACTTTTTGCTTCTTATTATCTTGAAGTTTATAAAATTCCTATAAAACTTAAATGTTCTAATTTTATTACTGCAGGGAGATAGTCATTGACTGGCTAACAATTAAATTTTAACTTTAAAACATTGAAGTGTTTTTAATTGCATAATGTATAATTAGTTACCCATAAAAATAAGAAGCCAGCTTATATATGTATGGACTGATAATTTAACTAATGTATACTAATAGGCTTATAATTCTGTATTGGGGGGTTCTTTTGACTTTTCTCTTTTGAATTTGGCTTGTCTAAGAAAGGAGAATTAGAAATGAGTTGTTCTTATAGCATAAATCACCATCTGTTTTTAAGCTCTAGCATTCCTCGATCAATGCAATAGAGTTCCTGAGTGGGGTGGCTTGGTTGGAGTTGTTTGTACCTTTTACCCTTTGGTGGCAAACCTTTATAGAGTTTAGTTTTGTTTTTAGGTGAATTTATGTAATTAGTTTTCTTAGGTACTGTTTAGAGTCTTTTTAATTAGTTATTTAAAATTAATAATTTTTATTTATATGTATGGGGTTTTTGCCTGCTTGTCTCTATATGCACCATGTGCATACAGGCTCACTTGGAGGCTAGAGAGGGAATTGGGTTCCCTTGAAATGGAGATACAGGCCAATGTAAGGCTGGAAATTAAGCCTGGATCCTCCAAAAGAGTAGCCAGGGTTCTTAACAACTGAGCCATTTCCCTAGCCCCTGACTTAGGTTCTTATATTCCCAAGTATGAGAAGCATGAAAAGTTTTCTAAAGCATGCCTTTCTGGGCCTATGGTATAGCCCACTAGTAAGGGTACTTGCTTCTAAACCTTACAGCCTGAGCTCCATCTCCAGGATGCACATGGTGGGAGGAGAGAACCAACTCCTTCAAGTTTTCTTTTGACTCATACACACATGCATGCACACAAGTATGCACAATTTAAAAAACAAAAACAACTTTCTAAAAAGGGTTTGTGCTTGGGAAGCAGAGGCAGGTGTATTTCTTTGAGTTTGAGGCCAGCTTGTTCTACAACTCAAGTTCCAGGACAGCCAGAGCTGTACACAGAGAAACCCTGTCTCAAAAAAAACGAAAC
This sequence comes from Cricetulus griseus, assembly GCF_003668045.3. NCBI lineage: Eukaryota > Metazoa > Chordata > Mammalia > Rodentia > Cricetidae > Cricetulus > Cricetulus griseus. Next base: position 108,892,884 of record NC_048596.1, on the reverse strand, counting down.
AAAAGTGGTGGTGGTGGGGGATGGGGTGTGTGTGTGCTGCCATGGTAGCATATGCTTTCAATCCCACCATTTGGAAGGTAGAGAGAGATTGATGTATCTCTGTGAAGTTTAATGTTAGCCTGGTCTACATAGAAGTTCTGGCCAGTCATAGCGGCACAGTGAGGACCTGTCTCAAAAAAATTTTTTTCAATTTTTTGGGTTTTTTGAGGTTAAAAGGTATTATTTTTTTAATTATATGTGTGGAGGGGGCAGGTGTATGGACCTATAGAGGCTAGAGACATTGGATCTCCTGGGCTCAAGCTACAGGTGCTTGTGAGCCACCAGATTTTGGTGCTAACTGCTTAGCCATTTCTTCAGCCAGGATAAAAGACATTTTAAAATATTCTTTCTCAACATAAAAGGGACTTTTGGATTGAGTGTTCAGAAAAATTTTGCTGGGATAGGGAGAGATTTACATTCTGTCTCCTTCCTCTTTATAACATTTTATTTATTTATTTTCTTAATCATTCCCTTTAACCTGGATATAATTTTGTCATTAGATTACACAAATTATTTCTGTCCAAGTTGGCTTGAAGATGGCAGATTTCTCCTCTTTCCACGTGAGGGCATTTCCCGTGTTGTGGGAAAACTTGCAGTGAGTAAACAAGGAGAAAAGGGAGAACTCCTTTAGAAAGCTGCAGCTCGCTCATGAAGTTCCTTACGCGTCCCATTTCGTCTGTTTGTAACTTTAAGGCTTTGATGAACTAGGTGGACTTCTCAAACCAACAGTGGCCTCTCAGAACCAGAGTCTTCCTATTGCCAAACTTCCACCTAACAAATTAGTGTCTGATGACTTGGACTCATCTTTAGCCAACCTTGTGGGCAGTAAGTAATCCTTTGATTCTTCAGTCATCTTTAAGCCTAAGTTGGTTATTAAAATGATTCTAGTTTTTATTAAATACTTTTCTCTTTTCCTAGATCTTGGCATTGGGAATGGAACCACTAAGAAGTAAGTGTCTTGTTGGTATTATTTAAATACCATGTAGAAGCTGATGTGACTTTCACTTCAGAAGTATGTATAGAGATGTCAGTTCGGTACTATTAATGTTCAATGTGTTCATATAGTGAGAAACATTGTATGTTTATGTTTGTTTAAAGTGATGTAAGTTGGAGTCAACCAGGTGAAAAGAAGTTAACTGGAGGATCTAACTGGCAACCAAAGGTTGCACCAACCACTGCCTGGAATGCTGCAACAATGGTGAGTTTGGGAAGCTTCTGATATTAACACATGGATATCTTAACTAAATGTGTAACAAAATTAACATGATAGACATAAATTATTACTGAGATTATTACTGAGTTTTTCTTAAGTACTTCATTTTTTTTCTTTAAAGCTGGTTGACTGTCTTTTGTCAGGCACTTTTTAATACCTAACATGTATTTAAGGATTATTCCAGGCTAGACAACATTTTAATAAGTAATGTGTGGTAGGAGCTATTACTTCCTCTCAAGTTATAGACAGGAATACATGCACAGTTCCTAAAAAGTACAGCAGCATTATGGAGTTCTTGAGTAATGGGATACATTCTTCGCATGTGGCCTTGGAGCTAGACAGGATACACCTATTGTCACTCTCAAATTTATTATTTTTTGTCTAGAATGTAAAGTCCTTATACCCTTTAGATCTTATCATGGGTAAACAAATCATTTTCTTAGGTTTTGTTAGTATTATATAGTTTATGGAGTTGATTTTCATTATTTGTGGCCATTTAATATTTGATTGAAGTCACCCAACCAGTTTCACATCCTAAAAAGCCTCGTTCTAAGTCAGACATACTGGAACATGGCCTATAGTTCCAACACTTGGAAGCAGAACATCTAGTTTATTCCAACTTACTGATGAATGAATTGTGTGATTTTATGCCTGTGTACATGTACACGAATAACTTAGAAAGTACTATGGATACTGAATTTGGGGATTATAAAGTACACTAACAGCAAGCAGATGAGTTGATTAACAATGTTTGCTAGTTAAATAGCACCTAGTACTAAAGAGGTTCTATTGATGTTTTTAATTACTATAAGACATAGTAGGCCCAGAATAACTTATGTCTATTTTCCTTTCTTTGGCTTGTTTTATTTTAATCTACCAAGTCTCCTCTCTCTTATCTGGGGAAATACATTCCCTTTCTGCTGCAACACTTTGAAATGTGGTTTTCTTTCAGTGGGATAATAGTAGCAGGTTTTGATTACTTAGATGGTTATATATTATAGCCTCCCTAATTGCTGTTAGAAAGCTCCATTGTGCTTAATATAGCAGCTTTCTTGTCATTAAGTCCCTTACCAGACATTGCCTTGTTTACCTTGCGTTGCTTATCTGTTAAAATTGTCGCTGAGGTTAGCTTACTTTGTTTGCTTTTTGAGGAGGCAGGGGTGTGTGCAAAGTTTTGTTTTATAGCCCAAACTGGCTCTGAATTTACTAAGTGATTCAAATCAACTTCAAGTGCACCGTCCTTCTCCCATGACTTTCCTAGTGCTGGAATTACAGGTGTCTAACACCATGTCTGGTTCATAGTTTAGGGTTTGCATGTAAACACAAGCATATGCACATGACTTACAGTAAGTGTTAAGAGAATAGTGTTCTCTCAGAATATATGTATCACTTTGAAGTACAATGTTAACTGTGCTTTTTTAAATCCCCAAATGAAAAACACTTGAAAAGCTGATTTAAATTGAAACCTGATACTGAATCCAGTGTTTTTCCATTATAACATGCCTCAGTGACTAGAACTAGTGGGAGTGGGCTTCATGGCTACAGATGGGATTATGCATTAATAATGTATACATAATGCTATAAGTACAATGGCTAATATTAAAGCACAGTGGGTGTTTGTTTAATGTTAGTATTAATCTTTATGAAATACTGAAAGCTTTGTATAGAATTTGCCTTAATATTGACTAACTAGAATGTAGTAAACACCAACCATCTAGCATTTGTTGACAAGGTAACAGTGTGTTGTATATGGTAGTGTGTGTCATCTCTTAAGATATTTGTTTAAAATATTTGTGTGTATTTTACAATTTTTTTTTTGATGGCTAATGTGTGAGACCTGTGATGTGATTCACTAAGAGTAAACTGCTGCTTATGGTGTTTCTTTACATTTCTAACCTTTTAATTAATTCTTTAAACACTGTCAAGGTTTTTAATTTTTAAGATTTAAAACAAATTCATTTATTTTATTAAAATATTTGTTATACAACAGAGTCTTCATTGGTGATCCCCACCCTGGTGGTAGACATACAATGTTACCCTATTTGAGGATGCACTTGAATTTTCCTTACTGACATCACTGGTATATTTTGTTTTAATAACATCTGTAATTAGTAAACCATTGTGTCTATTGAGGGAGGTAGCTAAAAGTCTATTTCTTTTGTCAACCTTGATAGTGTTTTGTAATAGATGTTCTTTCATTATATATATAAATACCCGGAATTTTAGGTAGTAAATGTACATGTAAACTAAAATGCTCTCTGTGTATTTTGTTGTGTAAGTACTTGCTCTAATCCAGTGTTATTGCATTATGTAATTGTTCTCCCTGGGAAAAACAGAATGGCATGCATTTTCCACAATACGTAAGTGACCAAAAACTAGCCCTTCTTCTTCTTCTTCTTCTTTTTTTTTTTTTTTTTTTTTTTTTTTGGCAATAAATTGGCATGCTATTAACCACCGCTGCAGCAGAATCTCATAACCTTCCAGCTAGTCCTTGTTTTCACATCAGATTTTCAGTATGCCAGAAATTCTTCCTAGCATCTACTGATTTTCATGGGTGTGTTGCAGAATTGATTCTGATGGTGGCATGGGAAATACAATTTTTCTTTCTTGCTTAATATTCCGCCATTTGCTGCCAGATGGCTGGGTGTCTGTGTGTGTATCTGTGCTGCCACCATGCACTTGATGACTTTTGAATGAAGGGAAATGTTGATTGTGGTAATGTCTGAAATAACAATTGCATGTAATCTTACAGGCTTCTGCTGTACTTGGCAGTTTGTCTTACTGCTCTTAGAGATCTTGGTTTTGAAGTAGGGAGAGACCAATACGCCCTACATGCTCACCTAAATACTAAACTTCACTTGTTAGTGTTATTTTTTAAAGTTACGCTTCATTTAACTTCATGCATATGTTCAAATTGCTGTATAATTTCATGTTTTCAAACATATTTTAACCGTGTTATTGGTCTTTCACCTGTATTCAGTTTTAGTCTTTTATGAGAGAGATACGCAGGGAATATTGTTAAGACAGCAGCTATATCTAAAACAATTTGTTTCTAGATTGTATGTTTACAAGTCATCCATTTAAGAAGTAGAGTAAGAAGACCTCATTAAATACAAACTTATAACTTGCTTGTTCCTTTTAAGAAATTGATAGCTTTAGAACAAATTAGGAAGCTAACTTACAGCTACTTACATGAAAGTTGTGATCATAGGAATAGTTACTCGGAGGCACTTTGAGATCTTCCTATGGTGCTTTGACAGCCATGCACAAGGTCTTTAAAAATTAATTTTTTGAACATCAAGGTTACTAATTGATGTGGATTCTTTGTTTTTCCTTCCAGTACTAAAAAATATACCAAGAAACAGTCCATATTATCTTTTTCTTGATAAACATTTTATTGTTGTTGTTATTTGTTTATTTGGTTTTTGAGACAGGGTATGCAGCCCTGGATATCCTGGAATGCAAACATTTTTATGAGAATGATAGCCTTTCAATTTTGGAACTGTGGATATTTTTAAATACCTGGAGACCTTTTCATTTATTTGCTTATCTTATGGAACTGGGGAGAGAATCCAGGGTCTCGAGCAGAGCAGGCAAGTGCTCTGTGAAAAGGGCTTTGAAAGCTGTGAAGGATGTTGTGATCTTAGACTACTGGTGAGTCTAAGTTTAAGTGGGTTTTTTTTTTTTCCTGATAAGTCCGCTTTTTGGATAATTTTGAGATTTTATTTCTCAATGAGTATTAATTGACAGTTACCAGTAGTCACAAGTGTCACTTAATCATAGCTGTCTTAGCAATTTGTTTTAAATAGAAATCTGACAATCCTTTAAACTTGTGGCATACAGGAATTAACATTCCTTGCTTACTTTTTCTTTTGCCATATCAGGCACCCCCTGTAATGGCCTATCCTGCTACTACACCAACAGGCATGATAGGATATGGAATTGTAAGTATGTTTCTAAATACAGGTTTTGGGAAATAGAGTAATTTATTCCTAACATTATTTATTACAACCTTAGATGCTATTTTAAAATGCTCTGCAAATACTACTATACCAAGAACCTAACCATTGCTTTCAATATTTTTTAGAATAGTCATTGTAATGGGTATTGTTGATTAGTGTGCCCAGTGTTAACCACTTATTTTTCTTGCCCCTTATAACTTAGCTGTACATGCTGTTTTTCATTATAAACTCACTTAAATGTTAGTGTTAACCCCAAGCTATTTTGGTACAATTAGTGAAATGACATCACCTTAATACTGTAGAACTGTATAAGGGTAAATATAGTATGGCATAGGCCAGGATGATTTTTCTCTGACGATGATTGGTGGGGTACAAAACCAGTCTTGGAACCATTCACTGTCTTCACAATCTATATTCTATTATCCTCAGTGACATGAGGCTAACCTCTGGCCACTGCGTGTGTATTGTACCTCTACATAACATGAACATGCATGCACATCTGCATATATGCACACACACATAAAATCAGCCATCATTTATGGTCATTTGCATAGTGACATAAAGCTTGATTTGATATACAAAGGCAATTGGCTTGCTTTGAAATATGTTAACATTTAGACATAGAGCCTACAGTTTTCTCTGTATATAGACCTAGACAAATCTAGATACTTGAAGCTTTTTTCTACCACTATCACTTTCTCCTCCCCTTCCTCTTTCTCCTCCTTTTTCTTTTTGGTCAGAATATTTATTATATTACAATAAAATTTAAGTTTGGCATATCCATTGGACGGAAAATAGTAGTCTTTATTTGGTACTTTTAAAGACTTTATATGAAAGTAGTACTAGGAAATTTGTAGATACCAATCTTACTTGCATGGAGAATTATTTGTCCTTTTAGTCAGAGTAGAGATACCGTTCTCCTTTAACTCCTGCTAGCCTTCTTGTTTACTTCCTCCACAGTAATGAATATGTGAACCAGCATTTCTTAACTTAATGTTATTCTATTTTTTAGCCTCCTCAGATGGGAAGTGTGCCTGTAATGACACAACCAACCTTAATATACAGCCAGCCTGTCATGAGACCACCAAACCCCTTTGGCCCTGTATCAGGAGCTCAGGTATTGATAATGTGCATAACTGTTGTCGTGTGCTGATTTGGAAGGGCTGTAACACTGACAGTTCCTCTCATACAACTCAAGAAAGAAGTTAATCAAACTTTCCCTTGTGTCATGGATATTATGTGCTTTATATCTTACTGATGCAAGAACTTTGCAGAATATTAATTAATTGCAGGAAAGTGACAAGTAGATTACAGGTGGGAACTTCTTGTAACTTCTTTTTTGTGATTGTTCCAAAGCTGAGCAACCTCTTTCTTTGTAATTCTTATATTTAGATCCTCAAACCATTGCCTAGCCTTTAGTTGATGGCTTGGGGTTTGCTGTAAGTGTTGCTCTTGGGATATTTGCAGACTGTTAGAAAGCCTACAGAAAGTTTGGCTGGTATTTTTTTCATTAGGTAACATTTTGTCATTGAGAATTACATTAAATTAAACCAAAAAGGTAGAGAAGAACCACTGGAAAAGCTCTGCTGTCTTAGATTCTTTAAAGGTTACTTTTGTAAATGCTTCTAATGCTCTCCCTGTTCTGACAGTTACTCTAAATGTCTTCTTGATTTCGGAGAGTCACATTAGAGAAGTCTGGATTTTGTTTATTGTAATGCTATAAGTGCCTTATCCTATATTGCTCTGCTCAATATATATAATTGTTAATGTAGTCCTTGACTTCCTAAATGGTTTCCAGTGTCTAAAGGTTGATAGACTATCATTTTGAAGCTTACTTGAGAATAGAATATTTGACAGTTAGCTTGTATTCTTTTTCTAATGCACATACTTACTAGGCTTATTAGGACATACTGTGTTATAATGATGTTATACTCCTAATCTAGTTTCTATTTGATAGACAGTGATGGATAGGAGACCATTTCATAGTTCATCCTTTTTAGGTATTAAAATCATTGATCCATATTCTCATACATGCTGAACATAAACACTGATACTGAGCTATATATCCCAGCCAAATCCCACTCCCTTCTTCTGTTTGGGTGCATGTTTATCAGTCAGTACCTTTTAGAGATTTTTCACTTACTACACTTAAAGATCTTTGTTTTGTATCTAACATTTACATTTTCCCAAATGTTTATGTGGAAAATGCTGAGTCCTCATAGGTTTTATTTTTTCTATCTTTCTGTGTTTGTTCCTGAGTCTGTTAATTATATCCTTTTAAAACTTGTGCTTTAAATACATTTTACTAATGTTTATATAAACTAGAATGTTCACTGATTACCAGTAGTTTGTAAAGTCATTGCCACATGTAGGTATTATGTGACTTAAGCAGGAAGACAGTTGTTGGTTTCTTTTCAAAGCTGCTGTGATAGCCAGTAACTTTTTTAGTGAGTTTTTAGATGATAATGGTTTTAGAGGTTGTTGAAGCTTTTTGATGGTGGCAAAGGTTATTGTGCTTGTTATATTCTCATCCCAAAGAAGAACCTTTGTTGGTTCAACCCTTGTTGAAGCACAAAATTGAATGGATGCTTAACTTTAAAAATAATATTTTTTAAAATAATATTTTAAAAGTTTTGTTGGTTCCTTTGTTCACTAGGCTGCTACTTCTTTTGGGGTTGGGAATACTGTTAGTTTTGGTTAAGGAGGATATGGCTAAATAAAAGAGGAAAATGGCTATGGGGGTTTTGTTGTTATGTTTGCAGTAGACAATTTAAGCAAGTCTGACATAAGTTAACTAAGTATCTGAAAGGAAACAATGACACTTCGCTTTTAGGGTTTGTGTATTCATTCATTCATTCATTCATTCATTCATTCATTCATGTCTTGGTGTACTGATCTTGGATATTGGCAGTGATAGTTCTCAGCTGATTTGCTTTAGACTTTGTGTATCATTCATTCATTCACTTGTATATTGGTGTACTAATCTTGGATGTTGGTAGTGATAGTTCTCAGCTGATTTGGTCAGCTGTATGTTTGTGAAGAAAGCCATTTGGATTTCTAGCAGTATTTTGTGTTTATCTTTGCCTACTTACTATTATGCAATACAATGAGAGAATTTATTTTGGGAATCAGATGTAGTACCATAAATTAAAAGTTGGTTCTGTAGCCCCCATTATACACCAGTTAGTCATATAAAAATATTAGGAGTTCTACCTCTGACCTCTGTTGTTAATGAGACAAGTGCTGAGAAAGGCCTTGCTTCCTAGACTATCTTTTTAAAATCCTCATTTCTTGTCTTATAGCCAGTGCTGAATGGCCAAATTTTACAGTGTCATCATAATGAACTTCAGTATCTCTGTGTATATAGAAAGCATGGGAATATATTGATTTTCTAATGTGTGCTAGAAAAGTCCCCTTAAAAGTTTCATATTCTCGTTTAAAATTTATTATCTTACGTGTGTGGGTGTTTTGCCTGCATGTCTATGCACCACATTCCTGCCTGGTGGTCACAGAGATATCAGATCCCCTGTAACTAGTGTTACAGTTGTGAGCTGCTGCCATGCAGGTGCTAGGACTCTAACCCAGGTTCTCTGGAAGAGCAGCTAGTGGTCTTAAGCATTGAGCTATCTCTCCAGCTCCAATATTGTTGTTTAAACTTCTTCCTATAAGCTAAATATCTTGATAGGTTTGAGTTGAAATAAACAGGAATTTAAATTTAAGAACTAGAATATAGCAGCCTTGGATCCTGTAAGATGTACTTTAGAGTTGGTTAGTTTCCAGGGGCAGCTGTAATGAAGTATGGGAGCTTCACAGCTTAGGTCAGCAGCAGTTTATTTACTTCCAGTTTCAGAGACTTGAAGTCTGAAATGAGGCTGTCCTCATATGGCATCCTCTAGAGGAAAACTTATCCTTGCCACTTGGTGCACATCGAGACAAACAAGGAATGTGATTATCTTCAATAGAAAACTAATGGCATGCAAGACTGTATTTACATATTCCTATTTAAATGGATTTGAATATGCCATTAGTTAACCGGCTGTGCTCTAAACACCCCAAAATAGTTTACTGTTACTGAGACTAAGATTCAAGGCTGTTATCTCTGTAATCCTGGAGTAGTACTGTCGTCTCTAGATATTTTAATGACATCAGCTTTAAGAGAATGTGTTTTATTAGTGTTACTGTACACAACACACGGGTTGAGTAATGTGCATACAGTGAATAGAATTTAAGTGGTCAAGGTGCCAGCATGTACCTAGAGCTTTTTGGCACATCGTAACATAGTGGAAGGGCAGAGACTGTGAACACACAGTCTAAGGCAAACCCATTCCTATAATAATGAACCCATTCTCTCTCTCTCTCTCTCTCTCTCTCTCTCTCTCTCTCTCTCTCACACACACACACACACACACACACACACACACACACACACACACACACACACACACACACACACACACACACAGAGGATTCAGCTTAGTGGTACAACACTTGCCTAGCACTCAAAAGACCCTGCCTGGGTTTTATCTCTTGCACTATGAAAGGAAGGAGGGGATGGGGAGACAGAGGGACTAGATGTAATTATTAGTATCATATGTAGGACTCTTCAAGAGGTTTTGAAGACTCCAACTTCATGAACTAGACAAGTGATGTTATAGGACAGTGGGTGGGTTCATTATTATAGGAATGGGTTTGCCTCAGGTTGTGTGTTCATGGTCTCTGCCCTCGTAGTCTACTAATTTTTTTGTGGGGGGGGGTTGGTTGGTTTTTTGTTGTTTGTTTGTTTGTTTGTTTTGTTTTTTGTTATGCTCCTTTACTACCAAAGAAAAAAAAACTACAAGTTCAAGAAAACAGCAGTAGTTTAGAAAGCCAGGCTTCAAGCAATCTTCTGAGAGCCTGGGGGACTGGCTTATAAACGTACTACGTACTAAGAGTCACACAAGGATCCTGATTTCCAGGTCAGCCTAGGACACATAGAGGGACTTAGTCGCAGAATCTACAAATTAACTTCAAAAAGGGTTTGAAGAGCATTGACATGTTTAAGAGTTTAACTTGTCAGCTTCTTGAAGTATATTTTGAAATATATTTTAATGTATTTCCTTGTCTTTTGTTAATTTATGATTTCACTACTCTTCCTCTACTGAGCATTTTATAACCAATAAAGGAAAGAAAACCACACAACTCCAGTCTGCAACAAAGCACTTTCTGAAAGCTCTTTTCTCATGTTAGTTTATATTTTTACTAAAATGTATTGTATGTATATGTACATGGGGATGCGGGTATGTGTTTTGCCAGTTGTATGGGGGTCAGAGGATAACCTTGTGGACAGCCTGTGGCATTGGCTCTCTTCTCCACCTTTACATGGATTCCTGGGACAAATGCTTAGGTTTTTAACCTGCTGAGCCATCTCACCACTCATGTATTTTTCAAGATTGATTAGAGTGGTAAAGGAATAAGATAGAGTTGTCATCATCAATTACTTGTAAATCTTAGGAATTTTACTCATTTGCAGTATTTCATTTTCCTACAAATGAAAAAAAAGAGACTGTTGGAGTAGTAAAGGTGTTTTTTAGTTATGAAATAAATCTCTGATTTGAACTGACTTGTGGCCATGCTAACTAATTCTTTAGCACTGGAACTTCAAGACAGAGAATGTTATTTGGAAAAGTGGGCCAAGGCATTTTCTGTTGTAATTTTGTTTGTTACAGATTTCTGTAATGGTGTTATTATTTTATGCCAGCTTGTAAACTTGATTTTTGTCATGAATTCTGACAAGTGTATTTATGCTTTTTTGGTATGTCTTCCTTAGCACTAGATTCTTTAATTTATAAAAAAGAATGATAAATAAAAGAGGATCAGCACTTTTATCTCAGACAGCTTCTTCAGACTTAAAAGTCCTACTGCATCTTAACCCTGGAGTGCCCTTGCCCTGCTATCCCTTTTCTTCTTCCTGCTTTCCTTGAGCAGTAATACAGGCAGCATGTTCTGTTCTTGTCCTTCTGTATCCCCCCATCTGACTACTTTCCCACCTCTGAAGGCTTTAAACTGCTTTCTTCTAGTGATGGGAAAAAATAGGAGTTGGTGCTTATGGCCTCTTAGGTGTCCCAGACCCTGGAGTAAGGTAGCAGGCAGACCACTCTGGTATATGCTTTTGCCTAGTTCATGGGGAGAGTGCTAAGAAGCTTAGGGTAGAGACAGATACTGAATCATTGATGGCCTCAAATATTTTACTGACTACACATATAAGACTTATCAGTACCATGTCTTATCACTTTAAAAGACTGATTGAGTTTGGGAAGACAATACTCCCCCCCCCCCCCCCCCCCCCGCATGGTAAATTGAGCCCTTAAAGTATTGTTTGTAAAAAACTCTTTTAAGACTCCTGATATCACGCTCACATATTGAGAATGGTAGAATCTCTTGTTTTCTCCATGAACATTTTCTTCTGGTGCTATCAGGTCTTCACAATGTTGCCTTCATGAAAACATGATTTAAGAGACATTTTAGTTATCATTTAGGTGCAGTATACATTAAGCAGGTGTGTTTTATCTTAAAATGAAAAGGAAAATCTGTAAGCGAAGAGTGGAAGTAAGTATGACTGTTTGCCCCTTTTATCTCAGTAATAAGTATTTGAAATCATTTCTTCTGGATACTCATCCATTCAGGGGGGCTCCAGGGAGAAAATTGGAGCATCTTTGCAGTTAGGTTTCACTTTACTCTGCCCTTGGAGTGGCTGGTATTGAGAGCTCTAGTAAGGACAGACATGTGGCCCCGTCCTCTCCTCCCATTTATAGCAGCATATGCAAGTCCTTCTGCCATCTCTTCTTACTATCTTTGAACTTGTATTTCTGAAACAGTATATGGATCAGGAAAATCTTGACAGCCAATATAACAGAAGATGATTTTCAAAATTGTAAGTTGGTTATAGTGCCCTAAATGGGAAATTGCTTATACTGGTGAGGTAATAGTTACTGAAACTCACTGGCCAATCAATCTTTATTATGCTTTTCTTTAAGACAAAAACAAAGAAGCAAACATAAAAGCTAAACTTAAAAAGAAATGAAATAATTCTTAAACTAGCAAAGAGACTTTTGTGACTTAAAATTCTTTATATAATTTAAGTGTTGGAAATATGAATGGAAGTTGTTTTACTTAATTAATTTTAACTTAATACTTACTTGAACATCCCTGAAACCAATTCTTCTCATAATGGTCTGTGTTTGCAAGCTCTGTGATCCCATAGAAGAAACAGTAAGTTTCTTCACACTAAATGTAGTTTATGTTGGGTTTAAAGTACTCGTAAGTCAGCTTGGTGAAACTCTTAGATGCATAAACACAGAGTGACATCTTAATTGTTCAGAAAAACTGTCTTTTCTTTGAGGGTAACAATAATGTTACTTGGCATGGTCAACTTCATCTTCAAATTAAAAGATGGGGCAAACTCTGAAAAACCAAACAAATTTAGACTGGAAACAAGCAGAAACCTTGCCTGTACACTTATTCAGAGCTTTCTATCTTAGTTCCCACAATGTGTATACCTGCTTCTCAGTGGCCAGATAGAATCATAGTAGGTAAGCCCTGTTTAAGAAGAGGGAAAGACCCGAGGGAATGACTTTGTGCCTTATGGGGGAAAGGCAGGAACTGATGATTGCATTTGGAAATGTGGGGTCTGAACTAAGGTCAGTTTGGACAACTATGGACAGATGTCTCGATATAGGAAGCCAACTTCATTATATATTTTTTAATCACAATTATGCATCCTGCCTCCTGTACTCCCCACTCCCTTTTCTCCCCGCCCCCGAAAGTCTTGACTGTAGGTCAGTTTATATCAGCTTTTATGGATAAAAACTTTCATTTTATGTTTCACAGGCACACATTTGTTTTCTGGAAAACACATGCCATTGGATATCTTTTAACTTGACATGGAATAGCATTTTAAATGATCCCATTTTCTGCAAAGGCTGCCTTTAATTTATTAAAGGTGACAAAGCAAAAACCACTTCTTCCTTCATTACACTTTCTGCTCTCATGTTCTGTCATTCTGAGATCTTTTTCTCCCCTGTCTCTGTCTTCTTTCCCCCAGCTGTCGGCAGCATCCAGCCCCTCCAGGCACAGTCCTCACAGAGCTGCAGGAAAGGACCCCTTTGCAGAGCTTTCTCTGGAGGACTTCTTATAAGTCACTTAGGTATTGATTGCTGCGTGTGGGGGAGATGGGACGTGGATACTTAAGCAGAGATTGCCAATCCTGAACACCGTGTACCTTTCTCCTTCTTTGTTTATTTAAAGGAGTCTGCATTTCCTCTGTGCCTCGCTGCCTTCCCCTCTTCTGTTCTTTACATGAAGAATAAAGATAGTCCAAGATAGGTCCAAAGAAGAAACTGCCTTCAGAACATAGTTTAAATTGTTAAATGTGAGGTCAGGGGACCATCTTAACACAGAAGTATCTGCTGCTCAAAGCCAATGGGACTGACCAAATATCACCCTTTAAAATGAGGTGTTTGGGTCAGTCCTAAGAGAATTGTAGAGAATGACCCACCTGTTTTGTTTTGTTTTGTTTTTCAAGACAGGGTTTCTCTGTGGCTTTTAGAGGCTGTCTTGGAAAACTAGCTCTTGTAGACCAGGCTGGTCTCGAACTCACAGAGATCCGCCTGCCTCTGCCTCCCGACTGCTGGGTTTAAAGGCGTGCGCCACCACAGCCTGGCATTGAGAATGACCCACTTTTATATAGTGCATTAAGTCTTGGTTAGGAGTAGCTTTAGTTTTAGTGTAACAGTTGTGACTAATGATAAAAATTCATTCATGTAATTTCAGTAGAGGGTTGCATTTTATGTGTTCCTTCTGTTTAAGATAGTAATTTAAAAATACAATTTTGTGTGTTTGGTTTGGGTTTTTTGTTCGTTTGTTTGGTTTGGTTTTTTGAGACAGGGTCTCTGTGTAACACTGACTGTCCTGGGACTCTGTAGACCAGGTTGGCCTCAAACTCACAGAGTTCCATCTGCCTCTGCCTCCCAGCTATAGCTTGTTTTTATTTAAGGGCAAATGAATACTTAAGCTTTGACTACAAGGATCTCTGTGTATGATCCACATCACCTATATCTTCTAAAAGATAGTTTAAGTTGTTCTTCTTTATGCTCTAGCCCCAGTTTACATTTCCAGTCTAGTTCTTTGGCAGTTTGTACTTTTATTTGGCTAGCATATATAACTCAGTTTTAGCTGTATATAGGCAGTTGAAGAGAAATGAGTGAGGCGTTTTTTGAGTGAACAGTGAGTGACTCCTGACTAAAAAGTGTTCCTTTATAGATATTTCAGATTTTTAATTAGATTAGTAAAGAAGTGAATCAGTGCAACACTCCTGTTTTTTTTTATTCTCTGATAGTATATATTTTAAAGATATTTTACATTTGGCTTTCCCAAATGAGTTACATGGGGCATTTGTGCTTATGGATAAATATTTTTAACTTAAGGAAAAATAGTTTATTGGTCTTCTCCCCTGGCCTCTACTCTTTCCTGCTTTTAAGTAGTTGGGAAGATAATTAGAGGTTTCTACAGTGTGGTCCATGGATTGAGTGCTGACACATAGGAAGATGGTGAGACTGTTTTTGCTATCAGTGTCTTGTGACAAGCATGTTAACATTTTTAGGCTGGTTGAATGCTAAAGGGACAAAGTATTTTTATCTGTGAGAATGCATCCTTTAATATAGTGAATTAACTTAGATCATGACTTTTTTTCTTCCAGATACAGTTTATGTAACTAGATGGAAGAGAATGGAATTATTCCAAGAACATAAGTTCGCAGGTGGCGACTCCTTACTTCCAGCAAAATTCAAACTGCTGTCTCTGAAACTCTTCCTCCATTAGAGCGCTCCAGTAACCCATGAAGGCCCACGGCAGGGATGGGACTAGTTTATAGGAGAGCGTTGTCAATACCGTTTATAAAGCCAAGAATTGCCATGATTTAAGACTAAGATCTGTCTTTTTGGTGACTAACACTTCAGTTCTTTCAAGTCCTATTAATACCCATAATCAGTAACCAACCAAGAAAAGCCCGTACTTGGAAAGTGTGGAGTTTGTGTTTGGAAAAGCTGCCTGGAGAGAAGAATTGCATACTTTGCCATAATTAAACAGGACTTATCGGGGGAATCAAAATCATAATTTTAATTATGCATTATATTTCTTTTCTCCAGTCCTTACAAATACAGAAACCATAATTGAAGTTAACTTTTCCTTTTTTAAAAAAAAATTATATTCAGTTTGCAGTAGACATTCCTTAAGTATTTGTATTTATTTATGATTACCAATTTTACATAACATTAATATTATATCAAACCTCCTTAAGAAAATGAGTATGGATGTTCACAGTATGTTTGATTTTATCCACAAGAATGAATCTGATTCAGAATGCTTTTCAGCTGACATACAGAGCACTAAATATTTTAAGGCAAAACCATAGGTCTGAATCTTTTAAGAATTCTCAGTCTCTATGGGATTTAGGGAAGCATTATAAATGCATTAATCCTTATAGTCAATTCTGTGCCTAGGATTTTGCAAGGGAACAGTTCACTGACTAGGAAAAGCACTACATTTAAAACTCAGCATTAGTGCATTGGGAAGGATCTTTACTGCTTTGTGCTTGGCATGTCATTATTTTCCATTTGACATTAGGGCCTTTCCAAAATGAATGTGAAGAATTGCTTTCACGTCAAGACTTTCCTTCTTTTCAGTAAAACTTTAGGAGATGTTATGGGGAAAGGGAGGGGAACTAAAACCCTTGAACTTTTTATTTGGCGTGTGCCATGTTATGATCATGTACCTTTTAAATAAGGGGAGATAGTATCTTTAAATTCAATGTCTAGCCAAGAGTTTAGTTAATGAAGAATTAAACTGCACTGTTGATCAGTGCTTTCTGTAAATACATCTTAATGCTTGGGTTGAGAGGGGCCTTAAGAAGGACAGTTCATTGTAGGAAAGCAATTCTGTACATGAGTTAAGCATACTTGTTGCATTGTCTCTGCAGATTCTATTTTTGTTTACAATATTAAAATGTATGTTAGCAAATGGGTGGATTTTCAAATAAAATGCAGCTTCCACAAAACATGTTATGGTATTCTGGTTTGAGGTGCATTCTCCTTTTTCCTTTCATTTTTTATTATCAATATCATCATTTTTTTGCTAATAAAATTATACCCGTGGTTATATCTGCTGGTTTAATAAAATGTAAAGTTTGTTTTACTTAAACATCCAAAAAGAATTATGTTTGAATTCTTGTTACCATCTGAACTTACCAACTGAACTACTTACTCATTTTTCCTTTCTAATCTGCTTGCCTGTAGTCAGGTACGTTAAGGAAAAAAGTACTCTTTAATGCATAAGATTATGTATGCTAAGAATATTTGTATTATACAGCATAATGAGTAATAACCAGGAGTCAAAGTTCATCAAAGAGAGATTAAAAGCTTTGTACTGTTAAATGTTTTCTGTGGCTGGAAAGATCATAGTAAGCCAATGTGCCTCGTTAATAGTGACCCATTTTCAAATTTCACTGCTATTAAAATGTTTCCGCATAAACTGAGAAATAGTGTTTTAAGGAAAATACTAAGTTTTGGTTTATCTTGGTATTTTAAGTGGGTATTTTAAGGTATGTGACTTTTTATTTCTTTCATGACATTTTGGTAGTGTGTTTCTGCATGTGGAGTACTTTATAACCACCTCCATTTTGTTGTTTAAATACTTTTGGACTCTGTTAGGTAGGGATTACTTACATTTGGTCTGTTTTATGGATAGAAAACAAGAAAATGAACTTGTCCAGGATGTTAAATTAGCATGTGGAAGAGTCAGGTATTTAGTGTTATGGTCCATTAAAACTGAAATGGGAATCATATCCCTCGGTCTAGACTGTTGGCCACTCTTAACTCTTCTGTCAAGATGGTCTTCTAGAAAGTACATTTCCTGCTTCCTTCCCTAGTGTCTTGACATTGTCACTTGGGAGGAATACAAACCTGATAATGACAACTTTAATCAAAACACAAGAAGGGAAATAAATAAGCTGTCTTAGCTACTTTTCTACGGCTGTGATAAGACACCACCACAAGGGCATCTTCTAAGAGAAAGGGTTTATTAGGGGGTTGCCATTTCAGACGGTTAGAGTCGTGGACTATCATGGCAGAAAGCATAGCAACAGGCAGGCATGGTGTCGGAGAAGTAGCTGAGGGCTTCTATCTTGACCCACAAGCAGGAGGCAGAATGCAAGCCCTAACTGGGAATGGCATGTTAGGGCTTTTAAAACCACAAAGCCCACCCCAGTGACATATCTCCAGCAAGGTCACACCTCCTAATCCTTGCCTAACAGTTCCACCAATTGGGGACCAAGTAGGCACTTCTGGGGGCCATTTCATTCAAACCACCACATGCACATATAAAATCTATGCATTCCCCACACATTTTACTACCTAGTTAGCAAGTTGGTCGTGGTTGTGGAGGGCAAATATACCTGTTATAAAACTTTATGCTTCTGATTATGTGAAAGTCATCTTTTAACCACTAACTGTAAGATTTTGTATCTAGGTCTTACATTATATTGGTATACTTCAGCTTCTTCACAGAACATAGCTATAGTTTTTGTACTGTATGAAACTGAGCATATTGTTAAAAACTATAAACTTCCTTCTAGAGTATTTCTTTTTTATTTTTGTATGTGTTGGTATTTTACCTGCAAGTAGTCTATGCATGCTTGGTGCCCATAAAATTACAGGTGGTTGTGAACCACCATGTGGGTGCTTAGAATTGAATACAGACCCTCTGGAAGAGAGCCTATGTTGTGCCCTTAACTGTGGAGCCATGTCTCCAAACCTCTTCACAGGGCATTTCTTTTAGGACAAATAACGGCTGTAAGTAAGCTGACTATAGACTAATAGAAAGTTGTGCAGTTAGAATGTTATGGGAAAACCATTTCATGCTAAGCTCAAGTTTAAATTTTTTTCTAGCTACTGTATATAGTTTTAAACTTTGGTGCTAAAAGTCAAACCCAGGGCATGTACTCTTCCTGTGAGCTGCCTCCCATTCAAAGAGCAAACTTGGAAGATGGGTTTGAAGTTTGAGATTTACTTTGATAAATACCCTTGGCCCTACTCCACTCAGGTACCCTGCCTAGCTTCCTTCAAACTCAGACACTTGTTGGTTGTTCTGTACTCCATTTAGTTGGACTTTAGGTTGTCTACAAAGTTCATTTCCTCCTTCCAAGAACATAATATGAGAACATCAAACACACCATACTGGCACTGCCAGGTAGGTAAAATGGCTGTCTTGACACCAAGTCTGAATCTCTGATCTTTTTGTCTTGAACTGCAAAGTCTTCCCATTAAATTACTGGAGTAATTTCAAGTGCTGAAAGATAAACTGCAGTAGAATGGAATCGACTGAGAGGTCCCAAGAAGCAACCTACTCTGAGATAGGGGCAAGAGTAACTAAACACATTGCTTGGTATTCATAATGAAGGTCACCAGGAGCTAATCTTTCACAAGGCCTGTTGATAACTATTGTGATGCCTGGCACTAGGCTTTGTAACGATAAATCTTTATGCCAAAGCTGCCCGAGCCCTGCTGCCATATGGGTGCTTTCCACCAGCTGCTTGAGTTCCACTACATCAGGGCCCCAAATAATACACAGAGACTTATATTAGGTACAATGCTGCTGACCAATCCCTAGGATTTCTTACTTACTAACTCAGTTTTAATTATCAACCATAATCATGAGGCTTATCTTATGGAGGACACAGGCCTTGCGTCCTGTCTTCTGGCGGTTACATGGCAACTCCACGGAGAGGAGGAGGAAGAGCAAGAGAAAAGGGATGACTTACTGTTTGTCCCTGCTTATATATGAGTCTGCCTGATATGTCACTTCCTGCCTGGATTACAGACTTCTTTACTACATTTCCCAGAATCCTCCTCGACTCCTAGTCCCACCTGTCTTGCTTTCCCATTGGCCAACAGTACTTTATCAACCAATAAGACAAACACATACACAGAAGAATCTTCCTCATCAAGGCTTATTGTCTCCTATATTGTGGTATTTAAGTTAAATGCTATGTGGTATTTAAGGTGAACTCACTGGCTAAGCTTTTTAATTTTGATGCTGTGTCTTACTAAATAGTTAAGGCTGGCCTTAGTGTCTTAGAAATTCCTTGTGCCTCAACCTCTTGAGTGTTGGGATTACAGACATATACTATTACACTTTACCTCACTGGTTTTAACCCTGAACCCCTGTGGTGTGTCTTTGGGCCTTTTCGTGTCCCCTGTATGATATACTGGTATATAAAAGGGTCCTTTGCTTATTAAATAGGATGGTGTTGTGGGGAGTGGAGAGAATAAGAACATACTAAGGTGAGCCGGAAGCCAGCAAGGCCAAGTCTCCAAGGATCAAAGGAATTTGCCAAAGATCTGATGTGTGGGGATAAGTAAGAGAATCCAGGCAATTGAACTCAAGTAGTGCAAACAAAGCACTATTAACTTTTAGTTATTTTTTTTTTATGTATATGGTTTTCCTTGCAAGTATGTTTGTGCAGTATGTGCATGCAGTGCTGGCAGAATCCAAAAGAGGGCATCGGATCCCCTGGAACTGGAGTTACAGACAGTTGTGAACTGCTATGTGGGTGCAGGGAATCAAACCAGAGTCCTGTGGAAGATCAACTGATGCTCTTAATCTCTGAGCCATCTCTAGATGGCTTGTTTTTACTGTTTTTACTATTAACACAAACAAAGTGAGGTGATGTTTACAGTTAGCTCAAGCAAACAATCACAGAGGTGAATGCAACCAATATGTCTTACCATCTTTGGCCATGTAAAAAGAGTCGAGAATACTCCTCTCAGGCATGTTGCCTTTCCCACAGAGATAATGTAGACTTGTCAGCATTTCCTCATGTACTTGCTTCCAAGGCCACCTTGCTGGTAGAGCATTCTGCGCTCTTTCCTGTTCCTAACTCACAGTGAATTCACAGGCTCCTACAGCTACTGCCGCCATTTTGGATGAGCATCAGCAATAGTCGTAAAATCTAACAATACTAAACTTTCTCAAAGAAATAGTGTACAGGTGATAGTTGGTACAGGGAACTTGTCTTGAATTACATTGTATGTTATAGCACATAAGTATTATATTTCAGAGGACAGGATAACAATTATGATATATGCCACTTACAGAAGCTCTTCTAAGATGCCACATGGACAGTACAAGTATGTGTATTAAATATGCCAGCACATACAGACTATGTTGGAAAGTTGTGGCAGGTGGTTCTGCTTCCATTCCAGATCTGAATTATTTTCCTAGTACCCAGACAAACCAAAGGGAAGAAAATACATTTTCTTTGTCTCTCCCCCCACCCCCCGCCACACACAGAAGTTTGGTCTTTACCACACATGAGAATACTGGTCCAGCATCCTTAAGCAAGCAAGGTTATCATTCAACCACCGGCTAATTTGGAAGCCATAATGTATATGGCAAAGGACTTATAGGATAAAAAGAAGAAAAAACTAAGATAAAAAATAGTAAGATTAAATAAATAAACAGAAAAATCCCTGACCCAACATTGTGAGACAAGGAGCAGCTAAAGATGCTATTGAATTAGTATTCTGTTGGCCATCTACGGTTGGGCGTGCAGCCTACTCTTAAAAGTAGTTTTGTTTCCCCAATGAGACTCCTTGGAGGAAACTAAATTTTCATTTGCAAGTGGTTATCGATTGGAGATTGCTTTTGGGTTGGGGTTAGAGACATGTGTCTACTTGTTTCAGCTCTAGTGACCCCACCTGGTGCAGGTATGCATTCGGGCCCTGTGCATGCTGCCTTAAGTTCATATGGGCTTTGATCATGTTGATTTAGAGGGCCTTTGTTTTGGTGTCCTCCATCCCCTCTGGTTCTTACACTCTGCATTGTTTTCTGCAGGGTTCCTTGACCCCTGAGGGGAGTGATTTGATAGAGACAACACATTTAGGGCTGAGTGGTCCAAGGTCTCCCTTACATAATGTCTGACTGTGGGTCTTCATGTTTGTTCCCATCCGCTTCAGAAAGAAGCTTCTCTGATCATGGCTAAATTAAGTGCTGATCTGTGAGTGTAGCAGAATGTCTAGTCTGAGGTTCTTAGTCACCCAAGCAGCCATGCTGGTTATGGGTTCCATTTCATGGAGTGGGACTGAAGTATCAGATATCGATTGGTTACTCTCACAAGCTTTGTGTCACCATTGCCCCAGAGTATCTTGCAGGCAGGGCATTGTTGTAGATCAAAGGGTTTGTGGCTGGGTTGGTTTCATATTTCTCCTTTGGTAGTGTGCAGAGTACCTTCCTATACCAAAGACATTAGAATGTGGGATGAAGGCTCTATGCAGGCGCCAGCTGAACTTCTCCAATGTCAGTGAGTTGTATAGGTGTTGTCTTCTCGGCAAGGGGACCTTGCCCTCAGTTGTGGAAAGCAACCTATAGTCTTGGCAGAAATATGGGCTGTTTTGCCCAACAACTCAGATGTGACTCAATCCCAGTACTTTTGTCACTAGTGACAAAAGATGGCCATTTGGGGCTCTATCTCCCCCATTTGGTGATTTCATTTAGATCTCCTCTTGCCCCACTTTTCTCTCCATTTGATCCTCCCATTCTAGCCCTCCCCCTCATCCATCTCTGACTATTTCCCTTTCTTGGGGATAGCTGCAACACCCTCACCCCAGTCCCTTACTCTTCCTAACCTCTGTGGTTCTATGGATTGTAGCTTGGCAATCATTAACAGCAGATACCCACACATCAACATGAATACATACCATATTTGTCTTCCTGGATCTGGGTTACCTCACTTAGGATAATTTTTTTTCCTAGTTCCATCAATTTATCTGAGTTTTATGATTTCATTTTCTTTTTTTTAGTGTAAAAGCTGAGGTATATCCCTTGTGTTTGTTGTTTTTGTTTGAGACAGAGTTTCTTTGTATAGTCCTGGCTATCCTAGAACTCACTATATAGGCCAGGCTGGCCTTGAACTCACAGAGATCCTCCTGCCTCTGCCTCCCAAGTGCTGGGACTAAAGACATTCAACACCATGTCCGGCTGATATTCCATTGTGTAAATACTGCATTTTCTTTGTCCATTCTTCTGTTGAGGGATATCTAAGCTGTTTCCAATTTCTGACTATTATGAATAGAGCAGCAGTGAACATGGTTGAGCAAGTCTGTAACAGGACGAAGTGTCCTTTTGGGTATATGCCAAAGAGTGGTGTAGCTAGATCTTGAACTAGATCGATTCCCATCTTCCTGAGGAACCACCACACTTTCCATAGTGGCGGTATATGTCCGCATTCCCGATAGCAATGGAGGAGTGTTCTCCTTGCTCTACATCCTTGCCAGCAGGGGCTGTCACTTGTTTTATTGGTATTGGCCATTCTGATATGGAATCTCAGAGTCATTTTGATTTGCATTTCCCTGATGGTTAAGGATGCTGAACATTTCTTTGTTTCTCAGCCATTTGAGTTTCCTCTTTTGAGAAATCTCTGTTTAGATCGTACCCCATTTTTTAAAAAAGATTTATTTATTTATTATACATACAGTGTTCTGCCTGCATGCCAGAAGAGGGCACCAGATCTCCATATAGATATTTGTGAACCACCATGTGGTTGCTGGGAGTTGAACTCAGGACCTCTGAAAAAGCAGCCAGTGCTCTTAACCTCTGAGCCATCGTCTCTCCAGCCCCTGTACCCCATTTTTAATTGGGTTGGTTGTTTTCTTGTTAGCAAGTTCTTCATATATTTTTAGATATTAGCCTCTTTTTTGTTTGTTTGTTTTTTAATTCAAGATTAGAATGCTTGTTTCAAGGTTTCAGAGAGATGAGTAAGCAGTTAAGAGCATGGACTGTGTTTGCAGAAGACTGGAGGTCAGTTTGGTTCTGAGCACCCTGTTGGAATCTCATAACTGACATTAAATATGTTTCCAGGACAGTCTGTTGCCCTCTAATGTCTTCTATGGGCACCGACATTCATGTATACTTACCTACAATAGACAAACATACATATAATCAAAACCTTTTAAATAATTTAAATAATATTTTAAATAATATTTTATGTGCATTGGTGTTTTGCCTATATATATACATATATATATATATATATGAATGAATGAAGTTGTCTAATCACATTGACTAGATTACAGATAGTTGTAAGCTGCATGATGGTGCTGGGAATTGAACCTGGGTCCTCTGGAAGAGCAGCCAATGCTCTTAACTGCTGAGCCATCTCTCCAGCCCCATACAATATATTTTGGTCGTAATTTTTTTCTTTCTTCAACTCCTCCCAGGTCCTTCCCACCTCTCTTAGCCACCTAACTCTACGCAACTTTGTTCTCTCTTTCACTTTCAAAACAAAATAAACAACCCCACTGAGAACAAAAAATGAAAATCAAATAACAAAAGTATTCTTGCTTGATAATTTCTTACCTGAAAGTAGCTTCCTGGGAAAGGAGGGGGTAACTCCTCATATGGTGATTCAGGTATTTGGTTAGGTCTAGCCCTTCCCCGTGGATCCTGTGACTTCATTCCTGGACTCCTCCAGTGTGAGATATTGCTTATTAAATGTTCAATCTTGACCATATTTAGAATCATTCTTAGACCTCAATTCTGGGATCTTCTGCTTAGATTAATCCGTCTCCTACCGATTAATGTAATTCTGGGATGATCTGCTTCTTTGTATTTCTTGTTTTTGCTCGTTAAACTTTATTATCCTGAGGAGGGAACTCTGCTCCATTCATTGTAAGAGGCGGTATAAACTAGAAAGCCATTTCAGAAACTTATAAAAATGTGTTTTTTTGCTTTGTTTTGCATTGCTTTGCAAATCTAAAGTTCAAAATATGGGAAAGATGATGCAAAGGAATATTCATGGTGGCTGAGATCACCAAAGGAACAATCTGGTGGCAGAAAGAAAGAAAGAAAGAAAGAAAGAAAGAAAGAAAGAAAGAAGGAAAGAAAGAAAGAAAGAAAGAAAAAGGAAAGGCCAAAACCAAGGATGAGTCCCATTGAACCACCTCCATTACTCAGGAGGATAGATAGAACTAGGGATGAGCCATCAGGACTGAAGGAGAATCAGGGAAGACACATCAAGGACTTAATTGAAGGAGAGAATGATCAGCATGAGTGAAATACCCTAAATTGACTGTTCAGTCTGGCATTTGGGAACTTGATTATTAGAAAAGACAATGTGGAAGGTACTTTTGGCCTGGAACGAAGTGAGGTCACTGACAACCAGCTAAGCGTGTACAGACTGGCCAGAGAAGTTTAAGATGAGGTAGATCCACTTGTTCATTCAGTTAAGCATACTGAATGCCCTTCATGTGCCAGTAGTTAGTTGTAGGTGTGAGAGGTAAGGTTGCAATGTACCACAAACGATGAGTACTTGACAAAGTCACTCAGAGAAGGGAGGCTGCTACCAGCTAAGCACCGTGTTTGGGGAGGCTGAAAGTAAGCAAGCTGAGGTGGGGAGAGCAGTTCTTCCACGAATACACAAGCAGAAGACTGCAGACATCTGAAGGGCCTTGTGGTTGTCTCTTCAGACAAGCAGCAAGGTTGTCAGTAAGGCCAAAATGCCTTAAGTAAGCTACAGGAGAGCTCAGTGGATGATGCTGAGGTCTGCAGACCAGGACTCAAGATGCTGAGGGTTGGGTTTCTTTCTGAGCTGAAAAAAAGAAAAACTAGAAATGCTGTAAATTGCTGTAAAATTTCTGTTAAAAGGATTGCTGTAGTGAGAGTGAGAGTGGACATCAAAGAAAGAAAAATAGATAAACCGGTTAGAAGACCATTGTAGTAGTCTGAGTCGTGAACAAATCTTAGGTCCACAGTTGGTCCAAGGGCAAGAGGCTGCAAAATCTATGGAGAGACACAGATGGTTAGTTTTGCCTAGAGAGGAGATGGAATGGATGGAAGGAAAGCAAACAGAATTGGAAGATGACCCTACAGGACAGTTTGGAGAGGTCCTTGCTCATGGAGAACACTCTCTTTCATTTCAGAGGATCCTGAGAGAACCAAGTTCTTGGTGAGCCAATGCATTGTAACAGTAATGGTGGATTCTGTGATTAAGTCCATTTGGACCTAGTAACAGTCTCCTAGTACCTCAGTTTCTTGATCTATAAGTTATGCACAACAATGCCTTTCTCATAGGAATGTTGTATTTAATGAGCTAATAAGTAGAAACATTTACAATAACCTGGCACATGATAGTTTCAGTATATAGTTTATCCTTACCGGAATGCTGGGGTCTAGAGCCAGTCTGGAAGCAAACTGCCTGGTTCTTCTAACTAGCTTGGCAACTTTAGGCAAGTTGCTAAACTTGACTTTGGCCTGTTATTTCATCTGCAAAATGGGGATAGTTGTAGCCCCTATTGCAGGATTGTATACTATAAGGTTGATAAGGGCAAAGTACCTGTATAAGCATACTTAGTAAGTGTTTGCTAATGTTAGCATTTCTTTAGTCTTAACATTCAGGCCTCAGAATGCCCATTCAGCTCTTTTGCATCATTAACAATAGTCCTGTGATCTGCTTCTAAAGCATGACATTGAACCCCTGTTCACACATGCTCTCCTGCGAGGTCCCTGAGGTCCCGAGGGAACCTTTTGTTTGTTTCTAAATCTCCAGCGCTGGGGATGGAACTCAGAGCCTTATACCAGATAGACAAGAGCTTTACCAATTAGCTCCAACCCTAATATTGTATTTTAGTGAGCTTTAAAATAACACTATTGATGGAGATTGGGGTGGGAGGGGAAAGGACTAGGAGGGGAAGATGCATGGAGGCTGAGGCCAGGATGTAAAATAAATAGATAAAAATACTTCTAGGCTGGGGATAAGCTCAGTGGTAGAAGTCTTCTCTAGCATGCACAAGCCCCTGGGTTCGATCTCCAGTACTGGAAATAAAACAAACTGTTGAAAACAGCAAGGGCTGTTTATACAATGTGGCAGTCTGAGATGCTCAGTGGAACTTTCTCAAGAGGAATTACCTTCTAATGTGTAGTTCAAGCCTTTAAAATTTTTTCCTTTATTAAGTGACTGAGAACACATTTTGTTGTGAAACTGGTTTTTCTAACATTTTAGCCTCTATATTTGGATTTATTTTGGTTGTCTTCATTAGAAAACAACAATGGTTCAGACAGCATAAAATTATTATTTTTCATGTGTGAAACTTGGCTGGCCCTATGTAGACTTGTTCCTACAAGATGGTTCTATGTTCTATGTTCTAAAACACATTTTTAGGTGTGTTTTGTTCTGTAGTCCTTAAGCCGTGTATCTGTCTCTCCCTCTTTCTCTCTGCTTTCCCCAGCTAAAATAGCTAAATGAGCATATTCTCATAGAATAACTTACAGAACAGACTCAAATGCAAATTAGCTTCTGTTCACTCAAACCATTTGTATCAAAATAATTGTCCATTTTATGAATATTTTCATATTAGTGTCTTAAAAACCATATCCCATACTATTATTTCCATTTTCTCGCTAAGTAAAATTAGTGTTAGCATTGAAATATTTTAGTGAAAAAATTATAGAAGCTTAGAAATGAAGTAAATAAGTATGCACTTCTAGGCCAGATGAATGTTAGATGTGTTAAAATGTATATCTTTTCACCAGCTATTAGATCTAGATCTATTTCACATTGACATTTTTATACAAGTAGTATTAAAATTAAAGAACACTTTTTTAAAAGTAGGAGAAAATGTCTGGTGTGGAGTTTATTATAGATACCAAGTTGAGTCTCCATTTGCCCTAGAACCTCAGAAGTGTCTCTTAAGATAGAAGCAGACTTACAGAAGGGGATCTAGCCTAGTTAATTTCCTTTTCCCTTAGGAGGGAAATGTTTCAAAGGCTAGCATATTTTTACAAAAAAGACAGCAGTAACCTACCCAGACAAGGTCAGCAAGTTGACTACAGGAAAGAAATGCTGACAAAGCTTAACACCAAGAGTCTGTGCAGATGTAAACTTTGCTTGATACTCAGAATATCTGAAAACATTCTATTTGAAGTTTTTTTTTTTTTAGCTATCTTGACTTTTTAAAAGCACTTTTAATATCGTAGAACACAATACTATTATCATGTTTGAATTCTTGCCTTGGACTCTACAAGATGCTAGCATAGAGATTTAAGTAGTCTATTTTAAATATTTACTAAATTGTTGAGAATACAAAGGTTCTTGACCCACAGACAGCACTAGGAAAACCAGGGATATTCAATACACAGGTTGTCTTCTCAAAGGATAACCTGCTTTCTGCCCAGAAGGCTGGGAATGGAGGTGGTTAATAAACTAGGTAACTCCAACTCCTGTGTTATCTGTAGGGCCAGGTGATACAGATGTGCACCCACAAATTACTTCAGTGACTTATTGTCTGAAAATTTATTTCATCTTCAAAAATTTTAGAACATATTGTTTTGATGTATATACAGGTATGTGAGCCTTCCAAATGGAGCTGTGACCTCTGGCATAAAGAATGCTAACTGACCCATAGGAATGCAGCTGGAGCTGGGGGAGTTAATCTTACCCACTCTCCCTTTAGCTACTAACAGAATTCTTCCCTTGAGGATTAGGGGACCAATGGCTCCGTGGGACTGGTTGTAATG
Source organism: Cricetulus griseus (assembly GCF_003668045.3). Classification (NCBI taxonomy): domain Eukaryota; kingdom Metazoa; phylum Chordata; class Mammalia; order Rodentia; family Cricetidae; genus Cricetulus; species Cricetulus griseus. The sequence continues at coordinate 108,865,071 of NC_048596.1, read as the reverse complement.
GCAAATACCTTGTCTCAGCACTCAGGAGTAGGTGGAGACAGGAGAATCAGGGGCTTGGAGATGAGCCTTCATAGTAAGACACTGTCTCAATTGAAACAAAAAATTTTAAATTTATTGGAAATTGGGAGCCCGGGGTGATCACTGATTCAGTATATTAATGTCAGCTTTGGGGGTACAGAGAGCAGGATGAGAGTTGTTTTGGAGTGGTCCAAGAGAAGACTCATATATCCTATATTTTTACTAGTGCATAACTAATAGGCCTTTTAATAAGACAGATTTGGTGGGGCTTGGAGAGTTGAAAGAAAGGGTGTGGACTGGGCACCAAATGTTATTATATATGTGTGTGTATATACATAATATGTGTATTTTTATATATGTATATACACATAGTATATATGAAGCTAAAGCATGTGTACACAAGTACCAAATGAGGGACCATGAAAAATAATGACTCAGCAAAAATATGATGGTGATAGATGGTGCTGTTTATGTAGAACTTCAAAAGGAGTATTTTTATGTGAAAGTAGAAGAATGATAACCTAGGAAACATATGGAGTTGATGAAAGCATATGGGCCCTACACAACCCAGGGAACAGGAGAGTAAAAGCACGCACTTGAGAGGTCACAGAAATCGTGTCTCTGTGGGAACAAGGCACCAGTGAGCATGTATGCCCACTAAGAATAAAGGACACCAACCATGGCTTGCTTCTACCTGCTGCTGTTTCCGGGGGCAAACATAGAGGGTTTGGGAGAATCTAGGAAGGAGCAAGAAGCACCGAATGCAGTGGGAACTAATGTATTTCTCTTAACAGCACTCAGTCAGTAGTGGCACTACCCTCTTCTGAGGACATTAGGAAAGATGATCAGTATTTTTAAGTTCTACGGTGACCGAGGATAGTGTTAGCATTTGAAATCACCCCCAGGCTCAAGACCTTGCTGTACACTTGTCACCACTAAAAAGGCCACTAACACCTCTCTTGCTGTGATGCAGAGGATTTACCTTTTACATAAAGGACAACTGCAGAAGCATGATACAGTGGTTTTTATCTGGTCTCAGAGCCAAAGGAGTGCCGATTATACCCATAAGTTGCGGTGCCCACATGGGAAAGTGCTGGCTGCTTTGCCTGGGGACTGTGGGTAGACAGACTTGAGATAGCTCCAGAGGATCAGAGCTTCCTGCTAATGGAATTTCTTTCTTAATTAAGATAATGTTATTGCTATTACTATTATGTGAGCATTACTGTTGTCAACTTGAGAGGTTCATCTAGGAGACAAGCTCCTAGGCATGCTGGGTGAGAGTGCTTAGATCACATCAGCCCCTGGGCACTGATGAGGGATTGTCTTCATTAGGTTAGTGTGGTGGGAAGGCTTGGGTGCCGGACTGTTTAGAATCCAGGAATCTAGTTTAGCATTAATTTTCTGCTCTCTGGGTGCTAGTATGATGCTACCAGCTTCCTCAAGCTCTAGCTCCTGAATTCTGGGCTCGCATACCCCCAGCCCTTACACCTAACACCCTACTACTAGCATCCCACCTCTAAACTAACTCCCCACCCCTAACTCCCACCCCCACTGACTTTACTCTTAAAATATGTACCAAAATAAACCCTTTCTCCTATAAGTTCCTATTGTTGGGGTATTTTATCTCAACCATCTCACATTATAAATAGGATTAAAGAATAGGACTAAATTACAGTGACTACCATTCAGCACCCAGAGTGAGAAGTAGACAATGATACATACACTCTGAAATTTTCTTAGAAACATTTCTAACACTTACTCCATATTGGGAACATGGGTGAATCTGTGAATTTTCAAATGAGAAGGATTTGAAACCACTGCCTTTTAAATATTTAAATACAGAAAGCAGTGGGTTTTCTGTCACTCATGCTGGGTAACTGATAGCTCAATACCCAGAACCTGGGTTTTATTTGTTTTGTTTTATTTTATTTTATTTTTTGGAACCTGGGTTTTAAAGGTAATCTCGGCCATTAGAAACACCAGCTTTGAACACAGACCACCATGAGTAAAGTGAGAAACTTGGGTGCTTTATTCAGAAACAATTTCTAAGGAAAGGAGGTTTCCATGATGCAGCTTTCAGGCTAGAGGAACGACTTCATCATCTTATGTGTGATGTGGTTATCAGGGACCTTGAGATCTTCGTATGTTATTAGTGGAGTCTCCTTTTCTTGAAAATGAATGGGCATCTTCTTACCTTCCACACTCATGAGCTTCAGAGCCAGGGGGCCCAACTTTACATAATCCTGCCATGAAGACACAAGAGGAGAGGTAAGTGGCAAGTGAGCCTGACAAATGACATATTCTTTCCCTGGGTTGCTCTACTGAGGTGTGAATGCTGTATCAAACATGGAATATGAAAGCCACTGCAAAAATTTTAAAATGTACCTCTTAAGTTTACATTCCCCATGAATCACAGTAGAAAGATCTTCCAGTAAGCAGGAGGGGAGGCTGGAGGTCTCAAAGGGAGTTGGGGTGGGTTAGAGGCTGGCTAGTGGAAATGTGTCCCCTGTTGGCTACTTTGTTGGTGAAGGAATATTAGGCATATATATATAGTCCTCCACTAGCCAGGTCACAGCCTTGGCAGAATTCTGTATTATTCTAAAATGGGGGCTGGGGACGGTGATATTCTACAAGTGCAATTTGGACAAGATAATGTAACACTGAGGAACTTGTCCAGGAATACGAATCTTTTCACATGTGCTTTGGCTAGTGTTTAGGTCAAACTTACCCCATCATGCATTGATGAAAAGAACTGGAAAGGTACTTAATAGAAAACCTTCTAGCCTGTCCCAAGCAACTCAGGCTCTACCTGGGAAGACTCCTAAGCCATACTTCACATGTGTTCCTTCCACACACATGTCAGCAAATCTTTCTAGAATGCTCTCTGTGCCCATGGAGCCCTGGGGTGCATGATAGACACAGGACTGGTGAGTGACAGCATAAATAGTGTAGCTCCTCATACATGGTAATTGTTGATCTTTTTTTTTCTGCAATCCCATAAACAGTTGCATTTTAGAGCCTTTATGTCCCCATTCTCTTGAAATTCCCAAGCATAAGAGGTACCTGACACATTGAGGGATGTTCAGTATTTATGTGAACCCTGGACTGCTTTGTTGGTAAAAGAGGAGGCAATGATGGGGGATGTTCTTCTGTATATACATTTCTCTTATTGTTTAATGAATAAAACACTGATTGATTGATTGGCCAGACAAGAAGTGACGTTGCTGGGCAGAAACTTGCCATTAGCTAACCATAGAGGTCTGGAGGTCTGTACAGATAGACAGGAAGTGATGTAGCTGGGCAGAATCAGGATATATGCGGGGACAAACAGGAAATCACTTTCTTCTCTGTGGAGACACTTAGCAGTCACCATGTAGTGGAGGAAGGAGTAACAGGTCTGTACCCTTCTCTGGTAAGATAAGACTAAGTGGAAATACTTAGATTAATAGAAGTTTAGACAGAGCTAGCCAAAAAGAAGCCCCAGTCATCGGCCAACAGATATATAATTAATATAGCATCTGTGTGTTTATTTGGGGCTGATGCGGGTGTAGGACCAGGCTGGTGGGAAGAACCATCCACAACAAGGTAATGTTTTCAAAATGCTTGTCATTGTATGTAGTTTTCAAACTGCAACAAAATTGATGGATAGCTACCCGTTCTATGCCATGGCCACCACAGCCCCTCTGTCACAACTCACAAGAATACATTTCATCAACCCAGGGGCAGTCAGCCTGGAGTCTGTTGTCCACAATTCCCAGGCATCAGCAAGACATACCAGAAGTCAGGATTCCAGGATATGAGTGGTGGTGCTTGAGCATTTAAATGGGAAACACACTAGAACATCCATCCTTTAAAATCCCTTTTCAGTTCTGGGACTCAAACCAAGAACCTCTGCTTGCATAGCAAGCAGGCTACTTCTGAGCCATATTGTCACCACTGATATTTTAGTCTTTAAATGGTCACTTGAGGGGATATGGCTCAGTGGTGGAGTGCTTGTCTAGCATGTGAGAGGCCTTGGATTCAGTCCTCAATATTACAAAAAAGGAATAGGGTACAGCTGAAGTTGTTTTTTTACCCATATTTGACTGACTCTCAAACCTACCAGAATCAGAATTCAGTAAAACTTTTTTAAAAAGTTATGGACATTCCCATCACTCGGGAGGCAAAGGTTGGCAGATAGCTATGAGTTAGAGGCCAGTGTGGCAGGAAATCTCTCAAATTTGAAACTAGCCTGGGCTACACAGGGATACTGTCTTAACAAATGATCATTTGATGGTAGTTGAAATAAACCATTAGTTAATATGGTCACTTTTTTCCACTTCTTCTGCTCTTTTTCTACCCTTTATCCTCCTACCAGACTTATGATTTTATAACTTTTAAGGTTTTGGCAGTGCCAGAAAGGGAAAAAGTAGAAATGTACAAATGAGAGTTTTCTAAATTATAGGTTTGTTACTCCAGGCATCCACTAGATGTATATATTTTACAAAGATGGCCTCATATATATCCTATCCTATCCCACAGATTTGTTGGAGTCTTTTTTTTTTTTCCTTTGGTTTTTTGAGACAGGGTTTCTCTGTGTAGCTTTGGAGCCTATCCTGGCACTCTCTCTGGAGACTAGGCTGGCCTCTAACTCAGAAATCCACCTGGCTCTGTCTCCCGAGTGCTGGGATTAAAGGCGTGTGCCACCAATGCCCTGCAAGTTTTTTGTTTTTGCTTTTACACAATCTTCGATCAAGATGTAGGAACTAACTATATTCATTCCACTTGAGGACATCAATCAATCAAGTGTGATGGAAGTGATAGCATATGGCCTCCAAGCATTAGAGTTGTTCTCTTTGTCACTGGGATTGCTTTCCCTAAGAAGTCAGACACAGTACTTTAGCAGAGGGACTTGCAAGGCACCCTTTGGAGAGGCTCATATGAAGAGAAACAGGCCCTGATGCAATCACCATCATCTTGCTTGACATAAGTGTGTCCCCATGTTGAGGTGGGCCTTCTGCCCCAGTCCAGGCTTCAGATGAGCATGGCCCTAGCTAGCGCACAGTTATGTGAGAATTGAGAACCCAATGGAGCCATTGTCCAATTCCCAGCTAACGGAGGCCTGGAAGGGAACAGAAAGTGTTGTTTTAGCCAGGCAGTGATGGTGCACACCTTTATCCCAGCACTCAGGAGAGGCAGGTGGATCTCTGAGTTCAAGGCCAGCCTTTGTCTACCAAGTGAATTCCAGGACAGCCAGAGCAACACAGAGAAACCCTGTCTTGAAATACAGCCTCCCATCACAAAGTATTGTTTTAAACTGTTAGGCTTAGGGATAGTTTATTATGGAACATCAGCTAACTTAACACTTTCTCTTGGTAGTGGAGGTCTATAAATGAATGTTTTAACTAACTGGCTCAAAGTAGGAATAAAAAGAGGATCCCAGGAGAGGTCAATGGTGGGTCACTTGTACTAAGAATCACAAAGCAAATTTTCAGTATTTACATTTTAGGTCTCCTTCTGCCAGCATTGTAGTCATTGACATTCTAGTCAAACCTGTGTTCTTGTAACTCTCACCTTGAAATCCTGTTCATCCTCATGAAGTAAATAATGGATAACAGAGCCCTTGATCTCTATGGAGGAGCTGTCCCCTCTGTCTGTCTGTTCCAACTGGACCTCCGGAATGCTAGCCTCCTTGCTGCTCCCCGGTAAAAGGCTTGCTTCATCTCTAGCTTCAGTGGGTGATTTCAAATTCTCCTCTGAGTCTGAAGCAAAGAAATAATTAGGTAACATTTTGAGCAGATTACAAATACAATGCCATCACTTTGGTCACTTTTATTTTTTTTTATTTGAAAGAACTCTGAACTTAGAAATGTAAAACTTAGGGCTAAAGGAATGCCTTAGCTTAATCAATACCATGATAACCAAGCATCCATGAGGCCCTACGTTCAATCCTTAGTGCTGCCACCACCAAACCCAGAATGTTTTTTTGAGAAGATGGCATGGAATTTATGGAATAAATTAATAAATAAAGTAACAAAAGAGAAGTAATATAAATTACATAAAAGCAAGAGGTGGCCCCATTTTAGGAAACTTTCCTATATCCTGAGAGCTAAGACATTAACCATAGTCTCTTGGGAACTAATGGGTATTCTGGCATTTTGCTTGGTTAAAGTGGTACCCAAACCATATCAGTAATGGTAACACCCCACCCCGCTCTATGAGTATCTAATTAATTCATTATAAAATGCATTTAATTTTATAGAAAATGGGATTAAAACTCGGGCACAGCAGCCTGTGCCTGTAATGGCAGCCCTTGGAAGGCCGAAGCAGGAGGATCCTTTAGAAAGATGAAAGAGTGTGGGAGAAAAGGGAAGGGGGGGAGAAATGACAGAGGGAGGAAGGGAGGGAGGGAAGCAGTGGGAAAGGGAGGAAGGGAATAGAGAAAGGAGAGAGCTGGCAGACATAGACTAGAGGGATGGGGAAGGAGGGATGGTGTGGAGCAGAGGTGGATCCACTCCAGGCAGAGCTGCTCATGCGTGGTGCAGAGCTCAGGCATGTGGGGTGTCTGCCCATAAAAGCTGTTCAGGCTGCTGTGTTCTAAGGTGAGGAAAACCTCATCACAAGGAAACTGTACCTTTGTCTAGCTCTGGCAACTTCAAAGATGCAACATCTTCAGGTAGCTCTTGCTGCCCAGCAGCTTGAGTACTATACAGTTTCCTAAAAGAACAAATAGCAGACTGTCAGCCAATGAATACAGTCCTACAAGCTCACTAGCCTCTATTTCCCTCCAGAGTGTGGAGACAAAGCAGAAACGAGACCTGTTTCACATGCTTTAGGAGCACAAGGCTTGTTGAAATGATAACTGACTACAGTATTGTAAGGTGATATTTCAGCAAATGTGTAATGAGTCATGTGAGAGTTACGGGAGTCAGAAAGAGGCACCCCTTGAGTTAGCCTTGGAAACAAGGACGGTTTCCTGAGGAAATGAAATCTGAATGGAATCTTATAGAAACAGAAGTTCGACTTGGGAATAGTATAAAGGGAGGGGAAGTCCCAGACGGGGAGAGTGAGAATGATACCAATCAGGCAACTGGATTTTCAGGAAAAAAGTCAGTAAGAAATGCTGGGGGGGGGGGTGGGGGGTGGGGTGTAGCTAGCATCAGAGGTCTTGCCTAGATGTATAAGGACCTGGGTTCAATGTGAGGAGGGAGTGGTAGGGAAATAGGAGAGTAGGAGAGGAAATGCATATAAGTTATTTAGAGCACATGCATGCAGAGTTTCTATACATTTGGAGTTGCAGCAGATACTACTGCTGGTTAATGTCTTTGAATTATTTATTTTTATTTTACATGTAAGAGTGCTTGCCTGCATGTATGTACACCATGTGTATTCAGTACCTTCAGAGGCCAGAAGAGGGCACTTGAGTTACAAATGGTTGTAAGTCATCATGTGGTTGCTGGGACTTGAACCCAGGTCTTCTGGAAGAGCAGCCAGTGCTCTTAACCATGGGGCCATCTCTTTAGCCTCCGTTCCCTTCATTTTGCCTGCTGTCATCTAGTAGAAGTACTGGAGAACTAAATCTTTCTTTTTCAAACAGAGTGTTACCTTGTAGCCCAGGCTGGCCTAGAATTACGTAGCCTGTAACCTTGGATCTATGGAAATTCTTTTGTATTAGCTTCCTGAGTACTGGGACTACACATGACATCTGGATAAATCATCTTAACACAACATAAAACAAAAACAAAACAAAAGAAACCCCACCAACTTTCACAGGTATAATGTCTACAAAATACTTTCCAGAAATGTTAATGGCTTTGACCTGGGTATTCTGAGAGCACCAAACGCTAACTGCTATGGCACCAGGAGCATCTCACCTGGGTATTTTGAGATCCACAAGTTTACAGTTAAATAGCTGCTCAATAAGCACCAAATTTTCCTTCTCCAGTTCATGAATACAATTTTCCAGTTTTTCAACTTCCTTCTTGTGGATGGAAATCTGTTTGCAGAAGAGGGGAAGGGTGGGTGTTGGCACTTACTAGCTTCACTCAGTAGCGTCTTCTATAGCAAATTTGACTCCTGAAAGCACACTGGCCTGGGGGAAGAGCTATCATTTATTATTTAGTACTGGGTTCTCCTGGCCCTTCTGTGGTTGAGAAGGAACAGTGGGACTGTTTCGTAAGTCATAAGCAGTTCTGGTAGGTAGTTATTACAGAGCAGAACTTGTCCTCTCCTACCCTTCAGAGACATGGCTCAACTTAAAGATAAGCTAGAGGCAGACATAGGAACACAGAATTCATTTAGCAATATGATATATTGGCCAGTGAATGAGACTGTCTCTAAAAGTGATTATAAATAAGACTACAAAAACATACTGGAATAATTGATGTATATGGTGGTATTTTTTTTAATGCCTAAAAGCCCTTTCTTCCAGCCCCTATATTAGGATTATGCTCTCTTTGAACCTGGTCAGTTCTGAAAAATGCCATACATATGAAATATTTGCCAGTTCATTTATTCTGTTGCACTGAACCCTTACTGTGTGCCATAAAACATATTACAAATGATCAAGATACAAAATTAATGTAGCAATAACATCTCTTAGCCTTATGGGCAAAAGTGCTGACAGAAGATGAGGTGATAAAAACCTGAACGGAAGCTGGACAGCTGCCAGCTACTCTGGGATGAGGAGGATGAAGATGCCGGGATGATGAAAAGCTGACAGAGAAGACATCTAATTCACATCTGAAAACAAAGCGGAACTTTATGTAGATACAAGTCGTGTCTCCTGGGAAGCAGGAGCCAAGTCTGCAAAGGCACAATGAAGGTGGGAGTGGGGATGAGTTGGGGACCAACTGGACAACTAAGAAAGGAACAAATACTGCCCAAGACTCTGGTTTTTGTCCTCAAGGTGACAGCAAGTAACCACCAGATGGGGCATACTTAGTGAAAAAACTGAGTCAAATGTGAATAGAATTTGCCATATAGGCATAGTTTAGTTGATGGAATACCTATCAATGTTTTAAAAGCGTGTTTGGGACCTTCAGTCTAAAGAAGGCTGGCAGCCATGAGCATGCTTCAGCTTTAGAAGAGGCATTCCTCTGTGTCCTACACTGTGATGTGAGGATCTGGAAGGACCCCAGGAAACCAATGAGATCACCATGACACCACCATTCATTTGGTAGATTCAGAAGCTGGTGAAAGATGGTCTGATCATCTGTAAGCCTCTTATTGTCCTCTTCTGGTCTTGGTGGCCAAACAGCACCCTGTCCTATGGGATGGGTGGGCATATAGGCATAGGTAAGTGGAAGGGCTTGGATGTCAGCAAAGAAGGGAAGGAGGCTGACTATCCTCCTTGGGCTGCTTAGGAGATATTGTGACTCCAAGAATGGTTACCTCATGTGTCACAGCCTGTATCTCAAGGTGGAGAGGAATATATTCCAAACCAAGAACACTGCCATCTGCAGGCTGAAGACAGGCCAGGCCCACAAGAAGCTCCTGCAGACTAAACAGACTGAGGAAGTGTTTCCAGGCGAAGAAGAGCAGCATCACTAAGACCAGGGAGCAAGAGACCAAGACACAAAGCCCCTGCCTCTTGTCTGCTTAGTGCCTTGGTGTTGGCTTGCTGACTGATCACACAGATCAGTCATTAGCATAAGACAACCCTTTATCACATACATACAAAAATATGAGAAAAGAAGGCTCATCAGAGGAAAGAACACAGAGGTTACTTGGTGAGTTATGTTATACAGGCATTGATGGCAGCAGATGCTCATGGAAGCAATCAAGGCACTAGATTTAAAACTAAGTATAAAATCGAGTGTGGTAGATTGCTGGGAATAACAGAAAAATGGGAGGAAGTAGAAAGTTTTGAGGGAGTGTAAACAAAGAGCACAGAAGCTGAAACTCATGTCTTCAGGCCAGGAGAAGCTGATGGCATCTGCCCTGTTACTGAGAGTCAGTGGTAGTTGGAAATCTTGAAGCATCTACATTAGCCATTTATTAAATACATGGGTTCTCATGTAGGCAGGCTTCTGAGGTGCCCTGGCTAGTTTTATTACAAGACACAAGTTTTATTACCTGACACAAGCTAGAGTCATCCAAAAGGAGAGAGCCTAAATTGAGAAAATGCCTCCATAAGATCAGACTGCAAGCCTGTGGGGCATTTTCTTAATTAGCGATTAATGTGTGTGGGCCCAGCCCATCCTGAGTGGGGGCCGCCCGTGGGCTGGTGGTCCTGGGTTCTGTAAGAAAACAAGATGAGCAAGCCATGAGGAGCAAGCCAGTAAACGGCTCTCCTCCATGGACTCTGCATCAGTTCCTGCCTCCAGGGTCCTGCCCTGCTTGAATTCCTGTCCTGACTTCCTTCGATAATGAACAGCAATATAGAAGTATAAGCCAAATAAACCCTTTCTTCACAAACTTGCTTTTGGTCATGGAGTTTCATCACAGCCAGACAGAAATTGGTACCAGGATCTTAGGGTTTATTTCTGGGCCACACCTGACCATGCTGTTTTTGGGGAAGAGTGTGAAAGGACTTTGGAAGTTTGAGCTAAAGAGCTGTTGCGTGTTCAAAGCTTGGTGATCTGTTCTATGGGAGCTTAGAAGGTAAGAATGTTGACAGCAGTGCAGATGATGGAGACCTGGCTGTGAGGTTCTAGAGGGAAATTTGAGAGCTGTTTAAAGACTCTGTTGCAGACATTGCATATGTTAAGAGTCTGTGCTCTGGTTGGCTGGAGTTGAAGAATCAGCTGTGATTAACAAAAGACAAGAATCACTAAAGTAAAACCCTTTGCTTTACTGGGACAATTGATGATGGTCATCTGAAGCTAAGAAATTAGTGGTGATTAAGAAGAGACAAGGGTCACTGAGATGAAATATTCTACGAAGTGTCTCCTCAAAGCCAGCACAATATAGGACACAAAGGTAGTCAAGACTCAACCCTACCCCAAAGACAGCTTCTAACCCAATTGACAAGCCACCTCTCTCTGTCACAACTCAGACTGCTGGCTTAGAGTTGGGAAGGAAGACAAACAGTACTTACCTCTCTCCAACATTTAAGTTCATAGCATGCCAGTGGTGGGTGTTTAGGGTCTTAGATGTTCAGAGATGACTAACTTGATTACAAGTTCAAATGCTTTTAAGGAAAGTTTTTTTTTTTCCAAAGGATGAGGAAGACATTATAGAGGCTGTACACAGAGGAAAATATAGAATGTTGGGAGGATGCCTGGCCGTGGGCTGGGCATGCATTGGAGGCAGCACACATAGTTCTACTCTTTCCAAAGTAGGCAACAAGATAGCTTTGCAGGGGTTTAGGATAGCCTACGACATCACTTCCCTCTTTCACAGTGTCCAGTGATGTTGACATCTATTGCTGACTCTCCTGGGCTTTTGAAATACCAAGGAAACAAATAATCATATAAAGGCTCAGATTTCTGGGTTAGGAACATCAAAGGGAAGAAAAGGTGGCAAAACCCCACTTCCCTAAATACCTAAGAAATGTAGAGATCAGTACAGACAATTCACACTATTCCAGCCAGGGATCTAGGGGCCTGATTCAAATGAACACACTTGGCCTTTCTTCTGCAGGGTCCATGTGAGCCCTAAGCCTCTTTGAGATCATGAGCCTCTGGCTCCCCTGGTCTTGTTTCTCTGTGTTAAGTTGGTGTAAGTCATT